>NC_051155.1:9742950-9962949 GCF_013339745.2 Dermacentor silvarum | reverse complement strand
CAGCCGCGGCGGGTGCTCGTCTACAAGGCCGTCTGTGGTTGGACAAGAGGCGCCCAGAGACAACAGCTGAAATCTCTATTGGGCCCTCTTTCGATATGTGGACCCCCACGACAGCCGAGCACCAGGCCAGGGTACATCTCTACCCATTAGAAAAACCGGTGGGTTCCCGGCGGCACCGGGATTTGAACTCGGTACCTCCTGCATACGAGGCGGATGCTCTACCGCTAGGCCATCGCTGCAGTCATTCGACATTCGTCATTCGGCACTTCGACATGTACGGCTTTCCTCGAGGATACAGAAATTTGCTCATCCGCCAGCCTTGTATCACTAACCTTCAAAGAAAAGGATTCATCCTCAGAACGTCGGCAAGAGTGAGTACCACTCGTTAAGCAATGACAAAGGGAGTAGCGCTGCTTCCTGTCATAGTAAGTTTCGCGCACGTTATCTATACATATCTGTCCCAAATGGCAGGAAAACTTGTGCCTGCTCTATCGCCGACATACCAAGAATATGTGAATGGGCACACACTTGAACATATGCGCACTGTATACGCACAATAAATGACGGACTACACCGACGGCGCACGAATGGTCGAAGCTGAATATTTCGTGACGGTCCACAAGAGTAAGCGAATTACTAGCTGTAATATATATTTGTTACAATGTATTACAATGTACATAACAGCTACATTTCAAGCCTTGTGCGCAGCAAGAACAAATCTATCGGAACTGAGCACACCCACGAGCGATTAGGCAGACAATAATCAGATTGTGGCCGCACCGAGGAACTTCACTGAGTCAGAAACTGACAAGCCACTGCTTCAAAATACTTGACGAATAAGGAACAAAGAGCAAAACACACTACTAATCCTGACTGAATTCATGAGCGGAATGTTTGAATAGCTTGGAATACATATTTAGCCCCGCTTTTAGAACAAGCACCATATACGATGCTTGCGCCATTTGGACATAGCTTAATCAGCTCCAAAAGTGCTTTTGCATGTTCTCTGATGCTGTGATCAAAGCTTCGTGTTGTCCACCTAGTCACCATCTACGATATCTCTGAAAACAGAGGTTTTCTAAGCCGCGCCGGCATCATACACTTCCATTGTAAATAAAGAGGCAACGGAGGCAGTTGAAGCAAGCAATGGACGCGTCACCACGTGATCAAACGCGGCAGCTCCCATGGGATCGCCGCGAAAAGGGTCAATACAAGCACAGGGACACAGTGTTGCCCACTTAAACACTGAAACCAAAACCAGGTAAAATATGCACAGGATACAATATATTTTCCCTCCCTTTTTTTTTCTTTTAGTAAATGTGTTAATATGTTAGTAGGTTAATCGCACTTCGTTTATACATGAAAAAAAAAAATCAAGAAATACACACTGAAATATATCAGGGTAAGTAAAAAATTATCCGCAATGTAGCTATAAATTTTGTTACAATAGAAATAGGAAACTCACGCTAACATCATTTTTCAATATAGTCCCTTTGCTTTTCAACACACTTGATCCATCGTTGCACAAGCTCCCTGATGCCCTCAGAAAAGAAGGTTTTTGGCTGAGCAGCAAGCCACGCATGCACCACGTCCTTCACTTCTTGGTCCGAGGTGAATCGACGGCCCCTTTTTGAGTGGACCAAACAAGTGGTAGTCAGAAGGGGCAAGATCCAGACTATACTTAGGATGAGCCATTACTTCAAACTTGAGTTTCCTGAGCCTTTCAGCAGTGTGGGCAGCAGTATGTGGACGAGCTCTGTCATGCAACAACAGAACACCTTTTGAGTCCTCGGCGTTTGCTTCGAATTGCAGAATGGGCCCGTCAGTAAGCATCTCATTGTAACGCACACTGTTGATTGTTGTGACTCTCCTGATAATGTTCCATTACTGGGCCTTGTGCGTTCTAAAAAATTGTACGCATCAGTTTTCCTGCGGATGGTTGGGTCTTTAACTTTTTCTTGCTGGGCAATTGTGGATGTTTCCATTCCATACTCTGCCATTTACTCTCCTGCTCGTAATGATGGATCCGTGTAGTGATGATTCTGTTTAAGAAGCCGTCACGTTCGTTACTGTAGCGATCCAGTTGTTTTTGGCAGATGTCCAAGCTTGTTTGTTTATGCAACACCGAGTTGTTTTGGGACCCATCTTGCACAGACTTTATGAAACCCAAGTCTGTTGTGCCTGATTTCGTAGGCAGAACTATGACTAATTTGCAGACAATGTGTCACTTCATCAATAGTCGAACAGAACCCTGTCACGTGCACGCTCAAAGTTGTCATAATTTGTGGCCGTAGATGGTTGTTCGGCTCCTACCTCGTGCGTAACATTTGTGCGACCATTCTTAAACTTTTTTAATCCATTCGTAGACACTGTTGCTTCAAGGCATTGCTCCCGCATTGTGCCGAAAGTGATGGATTGCAGCCCCTCATACACAATTCCGATGACAAAAACCGGATCACTGTTCGTTGTTCCTCTTTGGTGCAACTTCTACTGGAGCGGCCATGATCTATCTACGACGAAAGGAAGACAAATGGAGGAATTAGGATCAAACTTTTCTAGCACGACCACAACACCATAGCAATAAAATAAATGGGGACACAGGTCAGTACGAACAATCTAAAAAGAGTTATGCCAAAATTGTGGATCATTTTTTACTTAAGCTCGTATATATATGCACATCAAGAATACAACATCAGAGTACGGAAAAAGTATACAGCATCAGTATACATCAGCATATGCATCAGTATCCAACATAAAAGTACGCAAGAAGAAAGAACCAAATCTGTACACATTCACAACATCCTCTCTATATCTTTCTGGTGGCCTGTCTGTCTCGGTGCGGCAGAATATGACGGCAAGGGGGGCACGACACAAGTGGTTGCGTTCTGTAGTGTTCGTGGAAGGGTGTGGCACAGTTTCAGATGCAGAAAACCGTTCTGCGGCTGACCTCGTTGGCGTAGTGGGATCGAATACTTGCCTCAGCAGGCGCTGGCTGCCAGGTTGCAGTGAGAAGTGGCGCATCAAAAGGATCGTCATGATGGATCGTCACGGTGGGCCATGTGGCACCTTGCTGAAGGCCATTATGGCCCGTGCGGTGACCTTGCATAGCTTTGCTGCGTTCTGCCGTCATCGAGGGCGAAGGATGCTGGACCTCCTTGCTAGATGACTTCCCTTGGCTTTGAGAAGGAAATGTCACCCTCGAATGAAACCATCACCCGCACCATATCTCCTACCGCCATCGGCTTTGCAGCTCAGCTTCTGTCGGTGTAGGCTTTGCTGTACGGTTGCCTGCGCTAGACGTGCTGCCTAACTTGGCCAGTTCCTGGTTGGGTGTCTTTGCGAATGAATCGGGCGTTAAGCCGAGGATGTTGTTTTGTTCTTGGCAGTCTGCCATACCGCCGGGGCTACTCCTGCTGTGGCGTGTAGTGTACACCCGTAGACGGCAAGATAGTCCCGTACAGCAGTTCACAGGGAATGCTGTTCCAGATGGGCCAGCTGGATGTACGTCTTTAACGTGTGGTTAAACCATTTTATATGGCCATTTCCGTGCAGGTAATGAACAGATGTATCGCTCTTTCTTGTAGGAAGTCGACAAATTCTTTTGAGGGGAACTGGGGTCCATTATCGCAGACTATCTCCTCGGGATATCCTTCCCCTGCAAATATATTAAGCAAGAACTCGTTGACAGTTCTTGTAGAAACTTCCCTGCAAAACTGCACCTCTGGCCATTTTGAGTAGTAGTCCATGAGCGTCGGGACAAACCTGCAATCTGGAGGCGCCCTCTCCAGGGGACCAACAATATTCATTGCAAGTTTCTGCCACGGTCTCTCTGGTAGCTCAACGGGTTGTAGAGGGATGTCTTTGCCAATTTGTGTGCTTCCTGACAGACGCTACACTTGTGGACTGCTTCCTCCATGTGGCGGTCCATGCGGGGCCACCAAAACTGCTCCCTAAGCCTGGCTGTTGTGCGCCCAATGCCCTGGTGGGTTTCATGCTGCTGTTACGACAGGCTGAGTGATGAAGGAAGCCTCTCCACACACAACAACAATTCACCCACTACTGACAACTCCTCTCAACTCTGAAATATGGTTGGAGACCTTCAGGCAGGCTCTTATGTGAAGACCCGTTTACTTTTCAAAGAGTGGCATCAGCGCTCGTTCAAACTGCATCATGCAAGTTGACCATGCACACCTCAAAAGTTAACTGAGCATATACAGTATGGATGGGCAACCGTGAAAGAGCATTGGCTACTCTGTTTGACGAGCCCTTCCGCAGTAAAATTATAACGGAGTAGCCTTGCGCACCAACGCGCGATTCTCAGTGGGCATCGGCATGAACCCCGTGAGGACAGAAGTGAAACGAGTGCCTGATGATCTGTTCGGAGAGTGAAGGTCCTTCCCCAAGGGTATGCATGTCAATGTTTGCATATTCAAATGCATGCAAGTGCTTCCCTTTCGCCAACCGCGTACTTCCTTTCGGCCGGAGATAGCGTGAGTGATGCGAAAGCGACAGTACGTAGAGTATGACCGGCGCGCTGCTGGAGGACTGCTCCGAGTCCGCATTTGGATGCATTCGTGGAACTAATAATTGGAAGCGCAGAATCAAACGTGCAAGACGAGATCTGAGAACAATAAGGACTTTACCACGTGGAAACTGCAGTGCAGTCCACTTATAACGATACCAGATACAGTATAGACCACTTATAACGTAACCGCTTATAGTGCAGGACCGGATATAGTGCGGTCTTTTCAGACTCCCGTTAATTTTTCCATAGCACTTTATGTATACACGTATCGCTTATAGTGCAGTTGTGGGAAACGAAATACTGGTTACAGTGCGGCTGCCTGGGAGTACGGAAATCAGCCGAGACAGCGAACGCTCCCCTCAAACGGGCGCCCCAAGGAGTGCTCGAGGAAGAAAGAGAGACGAAGTGGAGGAGAAGGGCACGTGGTGCGAACGAACAGCCAGTGAGGCTGAAACCAGAATCTTGAGTGCGAGTCGTGAAATATCACGGTGCGCATAGCGAGCAAGGGCCACGAAACTGCCAAGGCCGGCCTAGCTCGCTTCACGATAACGGCAGTAACCAAAACTTCAGGGAGCGGGTGGCGCTGGACCGGCACGGGCAAGGGCGCACACGGAGACCGTGGAATGTGAGGGAGGAGGGCGGCAGGGAAGCGGATTTCGCCTCAGCAACTCTGCCACTTCAGTGGCTCCCCTCGCCCTCCCTCGTACCTCTCTCACTTTCAACTGTCACCGTGCACGCCCGCCGCCGTGCAAGTGCCTCCGCTACAGCCAGCCCGGCACCAGCTCTCCGAAGTATCGTTTTCTGCCGTTATCAGGAAGTGGGCGTTGGCCGGTCTGGGACAGCGCCGCTGCTTCCCTCTGCGCCGTAGCCGCAGCGTGCAAGGTCAGCACGTGACTAGAAAGTAGAGGAAGCATATAGGAGAAAGAAGGTTTCACTGCCATTTTCTACGCATGGCTACGGTAGCGTGGCTGAGACGTCGGCACGTACACACATATTCCGGTGCAACGCAGAATCGGCGACCTTGCCATTTGAGAGAGGGTGAAATTGCTGCCGCATTTTTTTTTCTTTCTTTCTTTTTTTTGTTCGCGCGCGACATTGAGGGGTCTCTTCTAAGCTTTTACTCTATGGCGGTGCCGGCGCACGCCTCCGAGATCAGTGACAAAAAAACATCACAATTGGCGAGCCTGTGCCAGGATCCGTTCCCGCATTCTATACAGCCCAGTCACTGATACTCGGGAGTTGCAGAGATGGATTGGGAGGCGATATCGGCCACTATTCGCAAGCAGAAGCTCAACAAAGAGCAGGGCCTCAAACTTATCGACGATGAAAGGAAACGCGTAGAGGCGGCTAGATTAGCGGAACATGCGGCAGCTAAAAAAGCCTATGAAGAGAGGAGGCAGCTCCAGGAGAGAGAGCTCAAGATGCTCCGAGAGCAGTTACAGGCATTGGATACGAAAGCAAGTGAGGCCGAGTTAAAGATAGTGAGTAGGCCCACTAGCGTAGTAGAGCAGCCTGACATCAGAAAGATGCCAGAAGCTGGCAGATTAGATAGCATCCGTGACGACATAGAGGAGGAGCCCATCGCTGAGGAACCTTTCATTCAAAGTAACAAGGATAAGAGGATGACTGCCATATCAATAGAGGTTTGCAGAACCAAAGAGCAGAATGTAGCAGAGGGAAAAGTAGCTTCACCTCAGAGAGATATGGGGTTGACAAGTGACGTTTACTCCAAGGATCGCCAGGCATCAGAAGTGAGGAGCCAGTCAAACTCCAAGAGAAATAAGAAGGACGATAGATGCCCTAGCCACCTAAGAAACTCAACGTGTAAGGGCAAAAGGATCCCTAGGAGGTTGAAGGCATGATGGCGTAAGAAAACGCGTGTGCATGAGAAGATGGGCTGGTCGAGAAGAAAGAAAAAGATGAAGTCAGAGTTTAGGCACACATATCCCAAGCTGCACGAGAAATGTGCCAGAGTAGGAATGAGAAGGAAACAGGCTAAAAGGAGGCAAGCATAGTAGGAAGCCCTCGGATTATTTAGGAAGGCCCTCGGACAGTAGAATTGTCAGTTTTTACAAACGTGTGTAGATAGCAAGTTTGTTCATGTAGAGTGTTTTGGGACAATGAAGATTACGAAAAGTTCAGTGCAGTGTGTGGTGTAAGGTGAAATGCGTGCGATAGTGCAGTGAAGTGTGGTGATGAGTGGTGAGCGATGACGACGCACAGAGAAGTACCCAAGCTACAACGAAAGTCAAGTCCCCAGCAGAGAAGGCCAAGAGGAAGCAGTTTTTTGGGAAAAAACTCTTGAAGAAGGGGCCTATGTCACATGTAAGAGGCCGTCCGTGGCGAGAGAAGAGGGCGAAGAAGGTCGCGGAGCATTTTGAACGGTGCGAGTGCTCGAGGCACGCGAACCGAAGTGTAATCCACGAGGGAGAAGCATCGAAGCGGTATTATCGACGTGGCTCTTGAGCTGGAAGGTCGCTTTGTCAGCCATGCTCTGACGACGGGAGAGCGGAAGACCCGGCCACGAAGCTCGTGATGCTGGCAAGGCCCAGGCGTAGCTGTAGTCCTTGGAGACTTCTGGACGAAGCTTCTGGGACCGGCCGCTGCTGCTCACGGTGGTTCCGGTCTTCTTCTCGAGAATCCCTCTTCCTCGGCCAAGCCCGTTCAACCGATAATCACCGTGCTACCGAGTCGCCATGCAGATCAACGTAGGGCGAAGAACGCTTCGCGAAGCCTAACCCGGCAAGTGACACGTCAGCGGCGGCTACCGGGGCACCAGCCACGCACTCGGTCAGGTCAACGGAACCGCGAGTCGTCGGCACTTACGGCATCAGCGACACCCCGAACGAACAAGTCGTGAGGCCTAACCCGGCGAGTGACACGTCAGCGGCGGCTACCGGGGCACCAGCCGCGCACTCGGTCAGGTCAATGGAACCGCGAGGCGTCGGCACTTACGGCACCCACAACACTTCGGACGAGATCAACGTGGACTCTACAAGAACTTCAACCCGACGTAAGAACCCGCACTTCCATATTGTGACGCAGTTAGGGCGGGGCCAGGGTGGCCAGACTTTAACGAGTCAGCGCTAAGACTGACGTAGAGACTCTAAGATGGAGTTAGGCTCCGAGACAGAGATAGATTATTTTCTGGGAGTGTTGTATTTAGTTAGAGTTTTGTATTTTCTGTTGAGTGAGCATTTTTGGCTGAGTTATGGTTTTAGTGTTGTGTGCCTTGTGCCTTTACCGTCCCTGTACATATTAAATCCTTGTTTGCTGTGCTGCCAGTCGTCTCTCCTTCATCGAGAGTAGCGCATGTACGCAACTCTCCGGCTCCCAAGCTAGTAGGTGACAATATATTGGATCCTGGCAGGCTCGCCAATATTTTGTCACCTTCTCCTTGCGTTCTTGGTTGCGGTCAAACCAAGAACGAGCACCTGCTTAAAGCTAAGAAAAGATTGGGAGTGCACATGCACGCATTTGTCCGCCGTGCCCACTCAAATCATGCAGCTGCAATCGTCCTTTTGTACAGCAGCCCACTGATGTCACATGATGTGTAGGTGGCGCTAGGGTTGGAGTGCGCGAGACCAAAGCTGGCGTGACATGGAAGGAAAGGGTTCCGTGACAAGTCTCCATCGTTGTTGACGTTTTAAAGAACACATGGAAGGAACAGGCACATTTTGGCAGCTTGTAGATCCGGTAGAACAACAGCTTCGGTGATTCGTCGCTCCGGTCAAACCAAGAACGAGCACCTGCATAAAGCTAAGAAAGGCTTGTGAGGCCACATGCACGTAGTTGGTCCGCCGTGCCCACTCAAATTGTGCAGCTGCAATCGTCCTTTTGTACAGCAGCCCACTGATGTCACATGATGGGTAGGCGGCGCTAGGGTTGGAGTGCGCGAGACCAAAGCTGGCGTGACGTGGAAGGAAAGGGTTCCGTGACAAGTCTCCATCGTTGTTGACGTGTTAAAGAACACATGGAAGGAACAGGCACATTTTGGCAGCTTGTAGATCCGGTAGAACAACAGCTTCGGTGATTCGTCGCTCCGGTCAAACCAAGAACGAGCACCTGCATAAAGCTAAGAAAGGCTTGTGAGGCCACATGCACGTAGTTGGTCCGCCGTGCCCACTCAAATCGTGCAGCTGCAATCGTCCTTTTGTACAGCAGCCCACTGATGTCACATGATGGGTAGGCGGCGCTAGGGTTGGAGTGCGCGAGACCAAAGCTGGCGTGACGTGGAAGGAAAGGGTTCCGTGACAAGTCTCCATCGTTGTTGACGTGTTAAAAAACACATGGAAGGAACAGGCACATTTTGGCAGCTTGTAGATTCGGTAGAACAACAGCTTCGGTGATTCGTCGCTCCGGTCAAACTGATTCAGATCAGATGTCACGTGAATGATTAGTCCGCGATCACGTCCGTCGCATGTGAATCCAGCTTTATCAGCGTCGCCGAAGAGGGTGGAGCAGAGCTGCTGGCCGACGATACTACGTGGATGAGTCGTGCATCCATGGCTTTACTTTTTTTGCAAAGATTTGAGCAATGTTACATTCATTTATTTGCGCTGGTTATACGCGCGGATATTTTTTTTTACCTTCCCGGCTGTTGTAATTGGGGGTGCGGGTTATACGCAGAAAAATACGGTATGTGCTTTCATGTTTTAATTGTGTATGGAGTCTTTACCATAGAAAAGAGAGAGAGACGGAAGAAAGGGGAAAGGCAGGGAGGTTAACCAGATGGGAAGATCTGGTTTGCTACCCTGCGCTGGGGAGGAGAGGGGAGGGAGAGGTAAAGGGACAGGAAAGTAGAGATGGAGAAAGAAAGGAGCACAGATACACAATCACAATTGGTCACTGTCACCGCACAGCACAGTAGCACTTGCAGCAGTATAAGCATCTGTTCAGGCTACAGCCACTTGTCCAAGTCTGTTGCCCTTAAAAACTGCAAAAGTGCCCTCGTCGCCCTCCACTGCGATGGCTTGTGATGTCGGCATTCTAAAATAAGTTCCTCTGTTAGAGGTCTTTGGTCGAAACGCGCTATCGCGTGTACGAGCGATCGTCTCTGTAAATTGTAACGAGGACAGTCACAGAGAAGGTGCCGAAGAGTCTCCTCGCTACCACAGTCATCACACGAGGCGTCGTCGGCCCATCCAATTCTGAATGCAAAAGACTTAGTAAAGGCCACTCCTAGCCATATTCGAAAAAGTAGGGTAGCTTCTCGACGGCAGAGTCCAGCTGGGATGCAAGGGCGTAGAAAGGAGTCTAAGTTGTGTAGCCAGTTGCTTTGAAAACTTCCTGCATTCCATAGGGAGAACGTGATATCATGGGTGAGCATTCAAAGTTTTCGAGCAGCATCTGTCCTTGATAATGGTATTGGTTCCTCTTCGCCTCCTTGAAGAGCCGACCGAGCAGCGTTATCAGCGTGTTCATTTCCTATGATGCCGCAGTGACTTGGAAGCCACTGAAATGTCAACTGGTGTCCTTTTTCAGTCAAGGTATGGATTAGTTCGCTAATCTCGAATACCAGTTGTTCATGTGGTCCACGTTGTAGGGCTGATAGCAAAGACTGCAGTGCTGCCTTCGAGTCACTGAATATTGACCAGCTTCGAGGTTGTTCTTGGCTGACGAGACGAAGTGCAGCGCGAAGAGCTGCAAGTTCCGCATCCGTCGATGTCGTTGGGTGACACGTCTTGAAACTGATGGTGGTGGCTTTCGCTGGGAATACCACGGCTCCAGTGGAACACTGGAGAGTTGCTGATCCGTCAGTATAAGTACCATAGAAAGTTTCTTGTTTCTTAGCACTTGTAACAGTGCGTCCTTGACAGCCATTCTTTTTGGTGACGTACATTAATACCATAGACAGTTGCTGTGTTAGATCAGGAAAATATGCATTACACCAAGGAACGTAGCGCCTACATTCAAAAGCGTTCAAGGCCCCAGTATTGCTTGCCCTCTGCCATTCTACGTATTGCAGGAATCTCCACTATTCCTTCCTACAGCCAAAGGACATCATGCATATTCAGGGGCACATTTCCAATTATCAGAAGACTGATTGCAAGGCCTAGAAGACAGCAGGTGAAGACCTCCGACACAGTCGAAGTGCTTAATTGGCTGAGGAACTCACTGGATTACACATTTCAGATAATGATGTTGGTGCGTGCCGAACTGTTGATGTAGCCATTTTATTTTGGCACGGCAACCATTCACACGTTTGCTACCTAAATTCAACAACCTCCTTTGTAGAAGTACGAGGGACGTTCCGAAAGTCAGTTTCGTCATTTCTTTTAAAAAGAACATGGTGCACCAGGTGAAACAAACAATCGCCATAAGAATCAACGCCCATTGCTGGTTCAACGACGGAAGGAGCGTCAGCAGAGGAGGAATGATGCGTGCACACAGCGCCGAAGAAGAGTAGCAGCAGACCGGCATGCCCGAAGTTCATCATCATCATCATCATCAGCCTATATTTATGTCCACTGCAAGACGAAGGCCTCTCCCTGCGATCTCCAATTACCCCTGTCTTGCGCTAGCGTATTCCAACTTGCGCCTGCGAATTTCCTAACCTCATCATCCCACCTGACTTTCTGCCGTCCTCGACTGCGCTTCTCTTCTCTTGGTATCCATTCTGTAACCCTAATGGTTCACCGGTTATCCATCCTACACATTACATGGCCTGCCCAGCTCCATTTCTTCCGCTTAATGTCAACTAGAATATTGTCTACCCCCGTTTGTTCTCTGATCCGCACCGCTCCCTTCCTGTCTCTTAACGTTACTCCTAAGGTTTTTCGTTCCATCGCTCTTTGTGCGGTCCTTAACTTGTTCTCGAGCTTCTTTGTTAACCTCCAAGTTTCTGCCCCATATGTTAGCACCGGTAGAATGCAATGATTGTACACCTTTCTTTTCAACGACAGTGGTAAGCTCCCAGTCAGGATTTGGCAATGCCTGCCGTATGCACTCTAACCCAATTTTATTCTTCTGTAAATTTCTTTCTCGTGATCAGGGTCCCCTGTGAGTAATTGACCTCGATAAACATATTCCTTTACAGACTCTAGAGGCTGACTGGCGATCCTGAATTCTTGTTCCCTTGCCAGGCTATTGAACATTATCTTTGTCTTCTGCATATTCATCTTCAACCCAATTCTTGCACTTTCTCAATGAAGGTCCTCAATCATTTGTTGTTATTCCTCTCCATTGTTGCTCAATAGGACAACGTCATCTGCAAACCGAAGGTTGCTGAGATATTCGCCGTCGATCCTTACTCCTAATCCTTCCCAGTCTAAGAGCTTGAATACTTCTTCTAAGCATGCAGTGAATAGCATTGGAGAGATTGTGTCTCCTTGCCTGACCCCTTTCTTGATAGTTATCTTTCTACTTTTCTTGTGGAGAACCAAGGTAGCTGTGGAATCCTTGTAGATGTTTGCTAAGATATTCACGTATGCCTCCTCTACTCCTTGATTACGCAATGCCTTTATGACTGCTGGTATCTCTACTGAATCGAATGCCTTTTCATAATCTATGAAAGCCATATGAGAGGTTGATTGTACTCCGCAGATTTCTCGATTACCTGATTGATGGCATGGATATGGTCCATCGTAGAATATCCCTTCCTGAAGCCAGCCTGTTCTCTTGGTTGACTGAAGTCAAGTGTTGTCCTGATTCTATTGGAAATTATCTTGGTGAATATTTTATACAATACTGAAAGCAAGCTAATGGGTCTGTAATTCTTCAATTCTTTAACGTCTCCCTTCTTATGGATAAGTATAATGTTGGCGTTCTTCCAGCTCTCTGGTACACTTGAAGTTGTGAGGCATTGCGTATAAAGGGCCGCAAGCTTTTCAAGCATGATATCTCCTCCATCTTTGATTAAATCTACTGTTATTCCATCTTCTCCAGGCGCTTTTCCCCTGGTCATGTCTTTCAAGGCCCTTCTAACTTCATCGCTAGTTATAGAAGGAGCTTCTGTATCCGGTTCATCACTTTTATTGCGATAGCAATTATATGGACACTCAAAAGCAGATTTCTGCCGTCGCCGTGAGGTTCCGTATGACGTCATTTGGAGATGAAATCGTCGCCGCGCGCCGAACGATGTCTGTGCGAGTGAAAGGGCGCGAGGGGCGCGTCTTTCACGGGGAGTGAACGCACGGCGGAGAACAAACGCGCGTTCTGCGCCGTGCTCGCTTAAGGGCTGCAGAAGTAGGCGTCTCTTTTCTCCTTTACAATCACCATATATGTAGAGCAAACGCGCCTTCTTCAGACGCGCGAGAGGCCGTGGGGGAGGGGGAGGGAAGGGAGGCGACGTTTAGCTGCGGCACCAAGTGCCTATTTATATCAGAGGCTCCAGCAACAGTCACCAACGCCGCACGCATTTTGAGCTAACGCGGGCAAAACGCCGATGGCGTCGACAACAGTTCTGCGTGTTGTTGCTACCAAAGCCGCTCACCTTACTTCGTATGACATTGCTGTGTTGCTATCGCATTCATTGCTTCGCCCTTAGGGCGAAACTGTGACATTTTTTCGAATGAAAGTAGCTTGGCTGTTTTGGCTACTGTACAGGTCAGTATAGAATTCTTCTGCTGCTTTTACTATGCCATCGAAATTGCTGACGATATTGCCATGCTTATCTTTCAGTGCATACATCTTGCCTTGCCCTATGCCTAGTTTTCTTCTTACTGATTTCATGCTGCGTCCATATTTTACGGCTTCCTCGATCTTTCCCACGTTATAATTTCGAATATCCCTTACTTTCTTCTTGTTGATCAGTTTTGACAGTTCAGCAAATTCTATCTGATCTCTTGAGTTGGACACTTTCATGTTCTGTCGTTTCTTTATTAGGTCCTTTGTTTCTTGGGAGAGCTTCCCTACAGGTTGCTTTGGTGCCTTACCTCCCACTTCAATTGCTACTTCTGAGATCAGCCTAGTTACGGTTTCATTTATTAGCTCTATGTTATCTTCATCTTCCTGTTCTAAAGCTGCATATTTGTTTGCGAGCACCAGCCTGAATTGGTCTGCTTTCACCCTTACTGCGTCTAGGTTGGCCTGTTTCCTCTTGACTAATTTCACTCTTTCTCTCTTCAAATTGAGAGAAATCCTAGACCTCACTAACCTATGGTCACTGCACTTTACCTTACCTAACACTTCTACATTCTGCACTATGCTTGGATCGGCAGAGAGTATGAGATCTATTTCATTCCTTGTTTCTCCATTAGGGCTTTTCCAGGTCCACTTCCTGTTGGTGCGCTTCCTGAAGAATGTATTCATTATTCGGAGCCTATTCCTTTCCGCGAATTCCACCAACATCTCTCCTCTTGCATTCCTAGAATCGATGCCGTAGTTTCCAATTGCTTGCTCGCCAACCTGCTTTTTGCCCACTTTTGCATTGAAGTCGCCCATGACTACAGTATACTGAGTTTGCACCTTTCTCATTGCTAATTCCACATCTTCATAAAACTGTTCTACCTCTTCATCATCGTGACTGCAAGTTGGGGCGTAGGCTTGTACTACCTTCATTTTGTACCTCCTATTCAGCTTTATTATGACGACTGCTACCCTCTCACTAATGCTCTAAAATTCATCAATGTTGCCCGCTATGTTGTTATGGACTAGAAATCCTACCCCGGATTCTCTCTTATCTGGAAGACCTATGTAGCAGAGGACGTGGCCATTATTGAGCACTGTGTAAGCCTCACCAGTTCTTCTAACCTCACTAAGGCCAATAATATCCCAGACAATGCCTGATAATTCCTCAAATAGTCCTGCTAAGCTAGCCTCACTCGTGAGGGTGCGCGTGTTGAACGTTGCCAGGTTCAGTTTCCATTGGCGGCCTGTCCGGACCCAGAGATTCTTAGCCCCCTCTGCCACGTCGCAGGTCTGACCGCCGCCTTGGTCAGGTGCTCCGCAGCCACTGGAGACTGAGGGCCATGGGTTAATTGTCGGAGTCATCAGGGAGGTAGTGGCCGAATACTGCACCAGGGAGGCCAATTCCTGTTTTGGTGAGGGAGTGACTTTGAAGAAGCTTAGTGGGCGTGCCTAGTTTGGTTGCACCTGAACTAGTATAGCCCCACTAGCTCTCGGCAATATGTATTTTTTTTTCTTTGCCGGTGTCAGGCACCACTCCATGCCTGAAAATGTAGTGGAATGGAGCAGGATTCGATTACGACCTTCAGATTTGAAGTCGGGTGTTCTACCTCTACTCCACGCCACCACGACGTGGTGGCCCGAAGTTATTCAAGTACAAATCCCAATGGCAGACAGACGTGTGCTGACAACATGGTGGAAGTGTGTGCTGTTGCAGCAGAGTCTCGTTACAGTAGACACTTGGTTATAAGAGACATTTCAAAATGGTTTGGTTGGTTTTGCCTATGTTCGCCATGTTAACAACATCGCATACAAGAGACATGGTTACGAGAGACTCAGTTACTAAGGACAACTTTTTTAGGTCCCTAGAGTAAATTCCTCACTATTTAGAAGACTCAACCTAGACACGCTCGCGCAACGCGGCTGACGTCAGTATGCGCTGCACTTTTCATTCCCTTGGCTCGATTCTTTTCCGTTCCGCTGCGGAATGTCATTTCTCGTAAGGTTGTAACTGCAAATTGCATTGAACTTTCTGTTATTATGCTTTCTGTCATTAGGGCAGAAAGTGTTGGCAGTTAAAGCTGACGAACATCTAAGAGCACTTCAAGGTATTGTGAGCAACAGGAAGGTTTGCAAAGTGAAGTGCTTTGCCTCCAGAAGTTGGGAAGGAAGCCAATACAATCTGCAGTCACTAAAAAACAAACTGCTATGAATGACTTTTTTAAGCCATACTGAGCAATTTCTTGTAGATGTGCTGAAACACACTTTGATGCTGATGTATAATAAAGTGATCTAGTCCGACTCTAACGTGTTTTGAAAATGTTTGGTTACAAGGAAACATGTTTCCCGGGTCCCTTGAGTGTCTCTTGTAACTAGGTTTTACTGTATCCTGTATGAATAGACACTTGGAACTAGTGTGTCCGTCCTTCGTAATGCCTGTGTATGGTCTTGTCAAATGCTGAGGTGGACTCCGGGCTGTGCGACAATTCCTTGCATTGCAGGGCACAGAGTTTTACCAGAGTGGTTTCTTCAAACTGACTGCACACTATGACAAATGTCTCAATGTCGGTGGTTGCAAAAATAGTGCAAGGTTCATGATGCCTTGGTGTATTTTGTTTTGGCAATAAAGTTTCTGTGTGAAAATAAATGACGATTTCGGAACATCCCTCGTACAGCAAAAAGCGTCATTTATTCCTTCTAAAACAATTCCATTTGATGGCACGGCACGCATTTGTCGAACAACATGGCTAAGGCTCTGCTTATGCCTTTGCAGGATGGTTACTTCCCAAATTTTGTTTGTTTTGACGACCAATTTTTCTTAGTGGGGGGGGGGGGGGGGGTGCCGTGCCCTGGCAGCTGTATTATTATTCTTTGCCAGTGTTGTTCTGTGATTTCGATTATGTTGATCGGGGACATTGCTGCAAGCACTTCTAGACAATCAAGCTGCCTCAGATCGTAACATAGATACTGTTAAGGAAGAAATCACTGAATTGAACGCCCGAACTGAACGATTAAGTGGATATCTTACAGTAATTCAGGAAATGAACAAATGAATCGAAAATCTAGAACATATCATGCAGCAACAAGCCGGAAAGCTTGCAGACTATGAAAACCGAAGTCGGTGCAATAATTTAATGGTTTTTGGTGTTCCTGAAAGCGAAGGAGCCTCCGTGAATGAGTTAAAGAAAGCTGTAGTAGGTAACCTCTTTAAAGAAATACTTAGTGTGGAAGTCAAAACGATTGAAAAAATCACTGGCTTGGCAAAGAAAGACCAAAAAGGACTAGGCCCATAATTGTGAAGTTTTATGATTACCGCGAGAAAGAAAGTGTTCTACAAAACTGCAGGAAACTGAAAGGAACATTGTCATGAGCCAATAAAGGAAGAAAGAAAGAAGAAGAAAAGGCAGAAGAAAACAAGAAGACACGAGGAGTCGGTGGCAGAAATAAAGAAGGAAGAAGTCAGAAAATAAGAGCGTCCGAATAAGAATACGACATGAAAGCAGAGGTGCAAAAGTGCACGCGCAGCTACGTGGCCAACGGGTGAAGGGACATGTAGCAGAAGGGCCCAGCTACGCTCTGGGACGACGAGGGGCAGAAGGAGCTGGACAGGACTGGTGGATCGCGGAGACGGCGGCAACCGAATGGAAGCTGTTCTTCAGCTGCTGCGGCTACGACCCGCGAGCTGAGCAAACGCCCCACCGGAAGCTGCAGCTACAGGCTGACAGCGGCGCTTCCCGGATTCCCTGCGGCTACGATCCGCAGGCTAGCGGAGTTGACCGGGAGATCCAGGCGCCTCGGTCACCCCACCATCCTGACCAGCTCAACAGTGGACCGAACATCGGACACAGCGACGTCGAGTCTACGACGAATCGGCGGGCCCAACGACGTGTCGTCGGAAGCCGCGACGACGAGGTGACGTGGACATGTCGAGGGACGCAATGTAAATATTTTGGACATCAATTCAGGATAGCTGAGGACTTTGGGGAACTTCGAGAATTAACACGTGCTGTAAATTGTTTGTTTTGTGCTGTTGTCTTTGCCGTTTGTTTTTTACGATCATAAATGTTTGTCTTAAACGTGCGACTTGTCCCTGTCTGTCTGTAGTCTACCGAAATCCGTGACAAACATCTATAACAATTAGTCATGACTATGCCCGAGAAACAGTAGAAATAAAGCGCAAGCTATGGAAAAGTTCAGCTTCAGAAAGGGCTAGCGGTGCTAAGGTTATGCTGGTGCATGATGAAATGGTCGCTTATATAGGTGGGATATCAGTTAAGACGAATAATATTTGTGTCGAAGCCGCAACGATGACAGACAACAGATGGATGGGCTGCTGCCGCCGTCTTGCTCAGTACTCTGGAAAATCGCACTTCATGCCAGGAACAGCAGAGTCGTCACTGCAGGCGTAGCTCTGGCTTCGTTTATTCACAATGCAGAAGCATTGTGAATAAGGGAACCGAACTTGAATATATTTAGCTTTCGAGACGCCCACATGTAGTGGCCATAACTGAAATGTAGCGACACAATTGTGTGACCGAAAACTGCGTCGTGCCGGAAGGCTACGGGATGTTTAGGTCAGACAGGGACTCGTGAGGGGACGAAGATTGTCAAAAATTCTATTGCGGCCTCGGCAGTTCAAAGCAGTGTCCCAAAAACAGTGTGGTGTAAAATAAACGTTTCAAACACCTTGTTGGGGTCATATTGTCACGTAGTGACAATATGACCCCAACAAGGTGTTGGTGACCCCAACAAATGACCCCAACAAGATGTTAGCCGGTGGAAAGCGGCCACCGGTGAAAGATAAACATGTATACGTGTCAATATATAGACCACCCGCTACAGCACCTGAGTTTCTTGATGAATTGTTTTCTTTGTGGCAATCTAAATGGGAGCACCAAGCTTGCACTGACTGGAGACTTTAATCTACCGCATATTAATTGGCCTGCTTTCTTGCCTGGTCAGATTGAGACTGACTGTGGTGAAAAGATGTTAGAAATAATGTTTGCTCAGAACTTAAGGCAAATAGTCGGCGAATATACGAGAGTAACGTCGATATTGGACTTTGTGTTCCTATCAAAGAAAATAGATGATTATGAGACGGAGTTCATGATGGTTTCTGTTACCATTCCATTAGGTGTGTCGCGAAATAGATCTCGTAAACAGGTGAAGGATTATGCGAACGCAGATGACACTTTCATTCTCGACGCACTAGGGTATTCATTTAGCCAATTTCAGCATATAGCCGAGCAGGAAAATGTGGAATTGTGGCAGCACTTCGAAGGTATTATCAAACATCGCATTGACCAATTCCTAGTAGAGTGAAGAAAATAAAGAAGCCTGGATAACGCAGGATATTGTTCAATTAAACAGACTGCATAATAGAAAGCATGACTCAAAGGAAATAACACCTGTACGAAGGAACTGAAGCATGCGCTGTTGGCATCTAAGCACAATTTTTTTATTAACAAGCCCAGTAGTTTTCTTAAGCTTTCCCCTAGAAAGTTTTCGCTTTGTATGGCTGATAGGCGGGAAAACATTACGGAACCAAAATGTGGAAATGAAATTCTGAAGCAAAAAACTTGGAGGACGCTTAAACTTCGCCTTCAAGATTGGAACGCGATAGCATTCAAAGATCCTTGACTGTTTCTCACACTTCCCGGCAACTGCAGTTTATGTAACCATAATGTTTACCGGGAAACGCTGGCAGTGAACGCTATGCACGAAGGCGCGCTTTCTGGTAGAAACGCAGCCTCTTTCTTGGGCCGGCCTTGTTTTATTGTTTGCACCTTTAATATTTCAGCCTGAGAAGATTTAGCATAAAAGGCATGCACTGTCAGTGTTTTGTTTCATGAGAATTGTTTGTGGGCTGTCACTCTCAAAATTCCGAGGAATAACTTTGTAAAGAATGCAAGGCAAAGTGTGAGCAACCTTAGTGGTAAAATATATTTGGCGGGCCAGCGTGGTTGGGGATGATTTTCTTGACCGCAGGCGGATTACAATGCCGACGCCGGATTTTCTGCGACATGGGGCCCTAAACGCTATCACGTTAAAAGCTGATATTGCAGATAGTCGGAATGGTTTTTTTTTTCAGTCGGTTTTCACACAACGCAACAAACAGCGACCACCAGGGAGACGGAAGTGTGGCATGCTACTTACCTGAATCGATGGGAGATATTATCAGCCAAGAAGGAGTATTTCAACAGCTCTTGTCTCTTGATACTAAAAAGGCGAGTGATGAAATAGCCACCCCTTTTTTTGAAGCGTTATGCGGAGCGAATATCGCACTACTTAAAAATTGTTTTCAAAAAATTCCTTCGCACTCATTCGGTACCATGTGACAAAGCTGTCATTATTCCTGTTGTTCAAAGTGGTCATCGATTGTCTGCAAACAATTACTGAACCGTTCCACTTGCATTCGTTGGCTGCAAAGCATTAGAACATGTCATAGCCAAGCACATTATTGCGTTTCTGTAAAGCAAAAATTTTTTCATTCTTATCAGCATGCTTTCAAAAGCAGTGCTTCAACTGCAATGCAGCTTATCAAAACGATTCATGACTTTGCAACTGTTTTGGACATGCAACAATTTGATGTCATATGTGTAGATTTTGCTAAAGCTTTTGAGAAGGTGCTTCACAATCGATTGATGATTAAACTTAGTCTTACCGGACTGAGCCAATCTGTACTGTGTTAGATCGAAGTGTACTTGAATGATAGGAAGCAATGCGTGAAAATAGATGTCGTTTCTGGTTCACTGGAAGTATTTTCAAGAGTCCCATAGGGCTCAGTTCCCGTTATTATTTTTAGTATATGTCAATGATAATGCAGAGATGGTAAAACCTCCTGTAAAGCTCAAGCTGTTTGCTGATGATTGCCTAATTTATGCACCAATAGCTAATGGGGATGATCAGTTGAAAATTAACCAGTGTCTACAGGCGTTACACATGCGGTGTCAAACTTGGGGAATGGAAATAAATTACCTAAATTCAACAATTATCCACATTTCTAAAAAGAAAAAGATAATTACATTTGAATATCACATCGGAAATCTTGCCTTGTTGACAGTAGATGCTTTCAAGTACCTGGGTGTTATAATTATGCATAAATTATAGTGGCATAAACATATTAATCATGTATGCTCCAAAGCATCACGGGTGCTATACTTTCTAAGGAAAAAACTGCTGGGTGCAAGTAGGAATGTAAAACTTATTGCTTTTAAGACGTTCATACGACGGATACTTGAATATGCTTGTGTTGTCTGGAGTCATCAGAAAATATTGAAAAATAAATTGGAAAGAATACAATGTCTTGCGGAGGTCCATTTTATATGTTCAAAATATACAAAGGATGACTCAATTACAGCGATGTTAAGATTGATCTAGAATCGCTAAACAAATGCAGGCTTAAAAGTAGGTCAAAGTTTTTTTGTTTTTTTTTTTCAATTAATGAAAGGTGAATTTAGAATGAAAAAAAATGGACTACTTACTATTGCCAGGGAAACGAAGTGAGAGGGCGAATCATACGCGAGTGCTTCAGCCTTATGTTGCTCGAACGAATATATATTGGTATTCTTTTTTTTCCTGATGTAATTGACGCATGAAACGGGCTTCTAAATGATGTGGTCAGTACAAATGATGTTATTGAATTGATGTGTTTACTTGATGTTCACTCACCCCGCCGCGGTTGCTCAGTCAGCTAAAACGTTGCGCTGCTGAACTCGAGATTGTGGGATCGAATCCCGGCCCGATGCGGCCGCATTTCGATGGAAGTGAAATGCAAAAAACGTGCTTGCATTGTAGTGCACGTTAAAGAACCCCAGGTGGTCAAAATTAATCCGGAGCCCTCCACTACGGCGTGCCTCATAATCAGAACTGGTTTTGGCACGTAAAACCCCAGAAAGAAGAAAGAATTGATGTTCACTTATCTGATTTAATGTGATGATTAGTCTGAGCTTTAGCAATGGTTGTTTTTATTTAAATGTGTCTTGTTGTTTGGTTGTATTACTTATTATATATGTATGTATATAAGTGTGTATGTGTGTGTGTGTGTGTGTGTGTGTGTGTGTGTGTGTGTGTGTGTAAACTTCTGTATACAAAATGTTCTCCCTCCCTGTAATGACCCTCAAGAGAGGGTTAACAGTATTTCTAAATAAATAAATAAATTTCGAGTAAAAAATTGCTGGCTTGTCTGTGTATTTTTTAAATTTTACATATATATATATTTTCGTTATCTGGATACTTGCAACACGTCTTGTGTGTGTTGTTATGCTTGTGTGAAGTTTATTGCCATCACACCATTAATTTCCGACTATTCCCCATCACTTGGATTTCGCAGTTTCTTCCTGTTTTCATGTGTATACCACTTTTCTCACTATCTTGCTGCAATAAATTGTTGTCTGCGATTTTCGTGTTCTTGGCTGTCCAGGTAGCTGATTGATATTGAAGGAACATGACACATTTATTTATGATACTGCTTTTGGTGTGAGTTATTAGAAGTACAATATCACAAACGAGAAAGTTCTACTTCATCATAATAGTTGGCATGATTGTTGTGCTAAGGTACAGCTTGAAGCATAACGAATATGAATTTAAATAAAAGTAACAAAGTGAAACAACACTTTTGTGCACTCATTGTCTCAGCATATAAACAGCGGCACAAGCGCCTGCATAAAATCACTCGATGTATGTTTCGTTACTCATCACACAAAAAAATTATAAAAGAAACGAAAGTGATATAATGGCTTCTGAGATTCGGCGGCCATGTGGTGCGTTTTGCCAATTCTGCTAGGTCCGCCGTGAGCCAAAGTCGGCCGCAGGAGCCTACGGGAATGTCCACTCTTTACGTTTACCATGGTACTCTATGGTCGGGCTGCTAACCAGGCAGCCGGATAATGTTTAGATAGCACTCAACTAATTTTATTTTCATGAAGAACTGAAAACAAGACGAGGCTATTGTGGGCTGCTTGTAATATACCAGTCCCTTATTTTCTGTGCACCATGTCTTTGTGGAAATAAAATTAGTTGAATGCTCTTTTACATTTTTATTCCTGCGCTGTGAGTACACCATCAAGATGCCCCATTTCCCAGCTTCAATCATTGCACTTGACTTCATTCCACCCAGAAAGCGTGCTGGATTTTAAGGGGGATATTCAACAATGGATTACGTCTATGCCGTCGTTCAAGTAACTGAGATGTCTGCAGAATATAATTAACTGTAGTATTAAGTTAATGGAAGGTGTTGGTTGACAGGTGTATGACCCAAGCATTAGAGCCCTACCTTGGTTCTGTATGAGCTGCACCTGCCTTGAATCGTAATAATACAGCCACAGCCATATTGCAACGTTGCTCTCTCTTGTGTAGCTGAAGAAGCATACGTGAGTAACTGAATATCTTAAGAGACTGCCACAAAGAAAAGCAGAGAAATAGTGCTCCACTGTATTCAACATGCCAAAGATCAGTGGGGCCCTCCTTTGATGCTGAAGATGAAATGGTTAACCTGTTTGATGGCTGGCAGAGTTGGCAGAGGAATGACTGGTTGGCAGCCAAGTTTATCTAGGGAAAAAGAAAGAAAAACGGGCTTGTGGCTGGCATCCTTTAAAAGCTGATTATGCATTTGAGTAAAGCAGAGCTGCGATAAAATAAATGTGCAGCGGGCAATGCATGACACTCGTTTCCCTGTCAGGGGTTGCTGGACGCTTTGCCGGCCGCTCACCAAGCCGTGGTGCGCAAGGTGGCTGAAAATCGACTGGGAGGACATTGGTCGCCATCTGCTGCACAAGACAGATGACATTGGAGCTCAAGCCTTGACCGACTTTGACTGGAGTGTCAAGGTGTGGCGATGTCAACTGATTTCTTTCCTCTTTTTTTTTAGCTTGAGATGGAATGTCTCTCCTCTGCAGGCAGAATTTGATTTTTGTTGAGTAGAACTTGTTGCTGGGCGAGTTGGTTGAGATCTGAGGAAAACATGGTTGGGCGCTAACAGGAAAACAAAGACTTAGAAAGAAAAGTAGGAAATGATAGGTCGGGCGCTGAACTTCAACTGTTTTCTGCTGCACTTATACATTGACTGAAAGCACCACGGTGGTGTAGTGTTGTTGCACTAGGCAAATGAGGTCCCATGAGTGCATCCTCATTTTAGTAGACACAAGTGTGTTATTGAACTAATGCAGTTTCTCAAAGGAAAGTGCATCACAAAATTTGCAAATTACGACTTACACACAACCTGCAGACATCATAGCATTGGTCTGTAATTTAAATGTAGGACAAAACATAATTCTGTTACGTGGAAACTCAAAATTACACTAGCTCTGGAGACGAAAATTTTTCTTTGTCGACGTGATGGTGTACACGCACGGACGCAGAAAATTTGCCGGGGTAGCCATGCACAGCTTAGCTGTAAAGTCTAGCACAGAAATGACATTACAATTTCTAAACAAAGTAGAAATTGAATGGGCACCTGATAGTTTAGCAAAAAAAATGTGGGATGCCTCCAATTCTGGCATGAAGAAAAGGAGAAAGCCAGCAAACTTTACCTTCACAGAATGAAAATTTATTCAGTCCATCAGCACGCTCTCACACAGCACTTTATGGCTGTCTGTGAAGAACCACAACATGTCCTCCATACAGTCCATGGCACGCTTAATATTCTGTATTTTGAAATGACTCTGCAAAAATGAGATAGTGGCCCATGGCCTAGACTAGGCTAGTTTGCACTGTTGTGCCCGCAGATGCGACTTGTTGCCACTAGCTTAACTTGTAGAATTACTTTTTTGTAATCAGAGTGGTCATCGTCGTGCCATGAGTCATTCGTGGTCACCACGTTGTGATAGCAATTTCAGTGATGCGGGCTAGGCGGGCTCTGAGCTCCTGTCCGTATGTGGCCCGTGTTGTGCCCGAGCTTGCAAGTAATCTCTGGGTCTGTTGCAAAAGCTGGGCTTGCCGAGATGGCTAGACATGTGCTGTCTTCTGGCACGCCTAGGGCTGGAGGTCTACACGTAATCTTCAGAGGTGCGGTGAAGGAAGAGGCAGCTGAAGCATTTTCTGCCCTCGTGATTGTTTGCTGTAATCAACTCAAAATTACACTAGCATAGAACACCATGACACGAACACCACGAGGGAGCAATAGGAGGCACTGCTGTCCAGCTCGGCCCTCGACGACCAGCTCAGGCTGATCCAGAGAGCAGAGAAGATGGCAAGAGCCAGCGGAGCCCTGGACTAGGGGCCCCGACCATTAGCGATGCCCCATTGGGGCAAGACAAAACTATCTTTGAATTAAAGTTTATCTATCTATCTATCTGTAATCTGTTCATGTTCGCCTGCGCGCGCATGACACCATTCTTGTTAATCTAATTAGTAAGCGAGTGTGCAGTGCAATTTTATATGGCCGATAAAACTATGAACCTTACTTTGTGTAGTTGCATATTACTTTTCTATCGCTATTGATTTCATGCTTAGAATCGAATGTTGTCAAAAATTCTTTTGGAAGTGATCATTTCCTGGTAATACTGAACTTAATAAAGCAACTCAATTATCTTCCACGTTCCCTCAGTAGAAATTGGCATTGGCTGACTGAAAGCAGTTTAAGGAATCGACCTACTTGGCAAGAGATTTTATCAGCGAATTGCGCATAGATGTTGTGGTAGCGTATTTTACCACTTTTATTATTCACGCAGCTGGAAAATGCATTCCATAAACAAACTATTTCATGTGAAAGACGGGTCATATCACAACTGCAACGTGCATGAGGAAGCAAAATAAAGCATGCGGCATCCTGCATTGATCACCAAATCCAGAAAAACTTGTCGAACTTAAATCGCAGGGAAGGTAGACGTTGACAGATGACTAAAAGAGCTAATTAAGAGAGGTTTTTCTTGGGCATAAGTTTCTGCATGCAGGAAACGAAAGTATGGAATGCACTAAGAAGGCTAAAGGGGCAGCAAATCCCTTCATTGCCCATGGTGAAAGATCAAGGGAATAGTTGGGAAGATGAGGCTGACACTCTTGGGGAACATTTCAATCGTTGATCCTGTATTCAGAGTCGTTCAAGAAACACAAAGAAATAGCAGAATGCAAGGCAGGACATCTAGGCCGAACGAACCTTATAGTCGTCCTTTGCCAAGCTGAGAGGTTCCTTGACGCCATGTCACAGCTCTGCATCGTGGAGATGGGTATGCACGAGGCTCACCCTACGAGCTAGTGTCAGGAAAAGCCACTACGCTCCTCCACTCCGCAATGCACAAAGGTGCTATGGCACTGTTCGTCGTGCAGAGA
The DNA here is from genome assembly GCF_013339745.2 of Dermacentor silvarum. NCBI lineage: Eukaryota > Metazoa > Arthropoda > Arachnida > Ixodida > Ixodidae > Dermacentor > Dermacentor silvarum. The sequence continues at coordinate 9,937,589 of NC_051155.1, read as the reverse complement.
AGGCTCTGGAATCGGATCACCAACAAGCACGAGTTACGGCAAGCCCAAGATACAGCACAGTGCAACAGCTTACGGGCCAAAACTCACTGCAAGAGTATGTGCGCTCGCTGCGCTAGGGCTAACTGGGTCCAACAAACACACGAGCCAGAAGGGAGCAATGGTCCCACGTAACCAACTTGTGGGCCTGTGACCATCTGCCATGGCGATGAAGCGGAGGAGAGCTGTACAGGGTGCCCGGGGACCGCCACTCGGGAGGGCAATCGGGATGTGTCCCGGTGATGTATGCTTGTACAGTGACTCGACGCCGGGAGGGAGAAGCATGGTTTGCGGGGGAAATTGGGTCTGGCGTGCTAGCTACGTCTGCCACGTTGCCATTGCGGCAGCTCAGATCGAACTCAGCACATCGCACGAGATGTGGTGCAGCCATCCCCACATTCCCCCCTACTAAGGACCGAGGCCAAGTGGCAAGGTTGACTCAGACAAACGGGCTAAGCGAATGGGGCAAAGTCCAAGAGGGTGTCTTGATTCAAGGCCAGGGCAGGAAGAAAGTGCCACAGGAGTTCAAAGAGGTGAATGTGTCGCTTCTCTTCCAGGCCTTGGTCACAAAAGTCTCGCACACCAGGTAGGGCCCGGAGGAAGGGTCCGTAGATCGGGAAGGGCAGGATGGGGCAGCACCATGGGTTGGACAGCAACGCTTGAGGCCCACTGGACAGGAGTTGCCACATGAGACGTGGCTGCCATTTTGGTGCAGCAGCCTCCACGAAAGTCACTGGGCTCCCTGGATTGTGCGCCGACAGGAATGCAAGGCCGGCATGACTGGTAGGCAAGTCATCAGCGGTAGCCAGAAGGACCGTCCTCGGCCAGGGGCCAAAGCTTGATTGGGCGGTCCAGCTGCAGCCTAGGCAGCAGGAGGCAAGGCTGGCATGAGTTCGAGGCCCCCAAGGAAGGAGTCAGCCACGGCAGCAGGACCAGAGACAGCAGGCCTCGTAATCAGCAACAGACTGTTAGCACAGTGGAACTAGGCACAGGGAGAAGACTGGACAATGCAGGGGAAAGGGCAGGAACGCTATCTGGCATAGACGGCGTGCCAAGAAAGGAGCTGGCCCGGCTGATTTCCCAAGAATTGGTTGCCCATTTGCCAAGCAGAAGCTTGGGCAACACAGAAGAGAGGTTACAAGGGCTTCTCACCGCTTCATTATGTGCCCTCATGCTGTAGCTGCATTTCTCCGTTCACCGGCACGGTAGGGAATAAACTCCAGCTGCTTGCTAGTGGGAGAAAGCCGACTAGGCATGTTTCCGCAGGTTGTACTGGTGGCGTGGCCAGCTGTGTCACGGTTTGCTTGTGGTTTGTCGTCTGCCTCTTCCCAATCGCTGCTCCTGGCAATGAAAAGTTTGAGGTCTGAGACGTGAACTGGATCACCGACTGGTCTCCCTTGGAACTCAGCCAGCTTGCATGCCAGAAGGCCTGTGGCAGCATCACATCTGAGGACGAGATTACTGACACCGTCCCGGTCTGTGACGGGTCGTATTGGGATCCAGCTTGCGCTTTTGCTAGGTTGAAACGGGCAAGGACTGCCTCCATCCGTGCATGCACTTCCGCTGCATAGCCGGAAAAACCGGCTTTCATGATGGACACCCTGCTGGCGGTGTTGCAGAATGCAGTCCATGGGGTTTGGCAGCTCTCTCCAGAAGTTGAGGAAAGCAGGCATGTACCCAGTTGAATAGTCCACTATGAACCACAAGGAGAAGCCCATCTTGTTAAGACAGACATCCCAATCCCTGTGTTGCTGGGCAAACACCACAAGCAAGGGCTTGAGGTTCCAGTTAATCCGCTCTGTTGGGTTGGTCTGTGGGTGATCATGGTTGCCAAAGGCTGCACACGCATCCACGAACACCTTGGCCGTGAAGTAGGATGCATTATCCATTATCTGCTCCGCAGAACAGCCGAAGCAGTTAAAGACCTCGGTCAACTGGTCCCAGATCTGTTGCACATGTCATTAAATTCAGCAGGGGAAAAAGCCGGCAGATCCCACGGCCTGTGGGAATAGATGTTATGCGAAGCAGTGTGCGAGGAGCCTACCAAGTTATTGTAATGACCATGAGAGCACCAAGACGTAGGCGGCTCTTTCATTACCTACATGACACGCATGCCATGACATTCATGTCATGAGTCGTCACGAGTCCCTTTAGCTACACCTAATAGACCTTAAGGCGAAAGCCTTAAGCCCCAACCACAGGCATGCGTCGGCACGCTTTCGCGCGCGCCGACAAGCGAACGCGCCGCTTCGCGTCGGCTGGAGGAAAAGGGCGCGCAACCACAGGATACTAGCTCTGACGCGTGCCGGCGCTCGCTCCTCGGCTGCGGTGCACTGTTGCTTGACCATTTTGTCTTCAACCGTACAAGTGCGGCCTAAAACAGCCTTCTGTAAACTGAGCTTGAAACAATAAGTCAGTGATCTGTATCCTATTTTAGATATAAAAAAACACGTTTGATTAATGAATGTACGCCTGCCGCAACGGTTTCCTTGAACATAACTGCACAAGCTATCGATATCAGCGATTGCGCTCGCGTTGTCGTCTGCAAGATCACTTTGCAAACACCTCCACGAGCATTGCATGTCACATCAATAGCTCTCGTACGATCTCTCTTTTTTTTGTAGTTCGTTGCACAGCCAACTATGTAAGAATTACCTAAGAACTACGTAGGAACTACACAAAGTATCAGTGAAAAATCTGTATTATAAATATAATTATGCTTGTTGGTGCATGAATGAAACGCGTAAGTGGGTTCTGAGAAAATCAGCAAAAAAAAAAGAATTGAAACACTTGTGGCGCTCACAAAGAGACATTTCGAACAGCCAAAATTTACCAGTTTCGTAGCTTGTCTCCTGATTCTTGTTTGTCTAATCTTTCCCATGGAACCATTAATTTTTCTAGGTTGTTTTGAAGCATCAACACCGCATCGGGAGGCCTTGAAGCACTTATTCGTACTCTTGAAGCACTTATTCAAATGTATGGGCAGCTCATTTGCATAATATGAAAAAAAATATATGTAAACAGGTTATTTTTAAAATTTATACACTTCAAGTCGCCACAAAAAAAAAACGGAAAGAAATACCAGTTTGTTTATTGTTTTCAGCCTACAATGATGTTTCGAATGAGAAAGACATTCAATTTGTTATGTGAGGCATGTAACAATTGTTGTGCCATATATTGCACAACAATGGACATGGCAGCCAACCATTATTAAACCCCAGAAGAAATTAATGGCACAATGCATATAATCAAGCAAACAGCGTTTTATTACACTTAATGGATGCTTTAAAAACTGTCACACTATAATAATATTGCACAAAAGCTACTGAACTAAACTAATATACTAGTACATATTTAAAGATCAATTTCATATTACAGTAACAATAACCAATCAATCAAATGTTTATTATAGGGCCCTGAAACAGCTAAAGGGCCTCTGACTGGTGCACTTGAAAAGCAATATGCGAGACAAAATGTACAGAGAACACAAATGTGGAAGACAAAACAATGCGAGATAGAGAAACGTATAAGGGGAAAGAAAACAAGGAAGCGTAAACTGCAGTTAATCATACAACATGATTATCTACATATATACAATACATAGGAAATGAACTCTGAAATATGTCAATGCAGGCACAATTCTTGTTTTTTGGAGTCGAGCTATATATAGGACAGTCTTTATTGGAACAAGGCCAGGCAGAGAATGCGGAATGTTACCTGGTATACTGTTGCAGCACAACAAATTGCGCAGCTTTGGGAAAGTATAATGCCATGGACCACCTTATACAGGAACGAAAAGGCATGATTTAATAAGTCTTGGATGAGTGACTAACAACTTCATTAATCGAAGGGGTGAGGTGTAAGGGAGTCTAGAGGTGTGAGTTGAGGTACATTTGAGAGTGCTGGACTATGGTCGCCAGAATGGCAAAAGTGGTGTTGGAAGACAGATATCAATTTATTCTGGATGCATGCAGTGATGTCAGAATTAGATTTGCATGTTGCACCTCAATCTACAGAGACATACTCTAGTAGTGGAAGGCACACAGCAGCATACGATTTCAGAAACAGAACAGGTGAGTGGTCATCATGCAATATACAACATACAATTCCAAGAGCGTGAAGGGCACTTCGTGCATATTTAATGTGTGAATAGAAGCTTAGTGTTTTGTTAAGTACACACCAAGATCTTTGATTTCATTGACACTGGACAGTGGAGCATCCCGAAGGGCGTATGAAAATTGTACATGGTATGTTTTGCGCGTGTAACTTAATGCCATAGTTTTGGAAGCATTGAAGAGTACATACCATTATTGTTTCTGCACCAGCTTGAGAGTGAGAAAATGTCTTTTTGGAGGTCAATGCAGTACGTGAACACTGTTGACAGTCTTAAATATTCTTAAGTCCTCTGCATACAAAGCCATGCTGTCCATCTATTAAAATGTTCTTAGCACTAACAGAAAGCAGGGAATGCAATACCAATTCAAACACTTTTGACTCAATGCAGCAGATAGATATAGGCTGGTAGTTAGTAACTGCACTCACAGCACCCGATTTGTGCACGGGCGATATCCATGCTACCTACCCAAGTGCTAAAAAATGTGCTAGACTTTAGGGAACTATGGAAGATGCTTGGGACAACAGGGACGCTTCTATACGTCTTAAGCAATGTGGGAGGAATACCATCAACACCACAAGAAAGGGAAGGTTTGAGGCACTTCATACACTTGAAAACAAGGTCTTCATTGACTGATAGCATAAACACTGTGCCAGGCTGAGAAGGAAGGAATTGTGTCTTTACACAATAGACACAACAGAAATGTTCTGCAAAGGCATCCACCAGTGTTCAAGACATCATCACCATTTTCATCAGGACACCTCTTTGGTGCTCTCTTTAGAAGAATGACAGCGCACGAAGCTCCAAAAATATTTTGAATTATGTGTCATGCTGGCTTCAACACCATCAATGTGGTTGTAGAGATAATAATAATAATAATAATAATAATAATAATAATAATAATAATAATAATAATAATAACCTTAGCAGTACCATGGCACTCTAGACAATTCGCAAGGCCTTTTTAAAAAAGTAAGGCTTGCTCTAGATGACGCGCTCGCTCGCTCACACACACACACACACAAACACGCTTGCTCACTTGCAGAACACATCACACGCACATACAGGGCAATAACTGGGAAGTCGACGGTGCACAATGCACAGGAGTGCCGTTTCACTACGGTCGCAAGGAACGGGAGTCCAAATGGAGAGAAAGCTCTGTATAAGAATGGAGTTGCGGCGTTGGACTGTACAGGTGTGATGGGGCTCAGGCTGTCCTGATGGCTTGTTCAGACGGACAGAAGAAGAAATATAAGTGTTTCCAGAGAGCCACTCAGCGCCCTGCAGAATAGACGGACAAGTGCAATTTTGCGCTGGTATTGCAGGGTGCGCCACTTAAGGGCTTTGAGGTGATCCTTGTAGGCTGGCATGACCTTGCGACGATCGAAAAGATGGGAGTAGAGGGTGTGCATTGCCCGGCGCTGAACAAGCTCAAGTTTGTCAGCGAGATGACTTTGGTAAGGGGACTAAACTGATGAGCAGTACTCAAGCTGTGGTGGTGCGAGAGAAGTGTAGAGTGCTCTGAAAACCTCAGGTCCCCAGGGAAGGGAGAGACAGGTCACAAATCCCAGAATGCGACGAGCCTAGTGACCTGTGCGGAAAAGTCGAGAGAAGGGCTGAATATTACACCCAGGGTGGGAATTAAGGGTCCGAACGGTCTTCATGGGGGTGCCACTGAGGAAGTAGGTTGGGTGCACAGAGGTTGTGGTGTGGCTGATATGCATGGCAGCACTTATTTCAGTGCTAACACAAATTTGTTATTGTAGGCCCAGTCGTCCACCTTTACAAAATGTATTTATTTCAAGCGCATATGCTGCGCTGCGTATTGGCATAATGTTGCAGTGCAAGTGTTAACTAGTGAATTAAACACATTCTGCGAAGATGCATTAGGAACCTGGTTTTGAGTTAATCTTTTTCCCGACTACAGTTTATAGTATCACAGCGAGATGCATTTTAGTGCAAGCTGGAGATTTGGGCAGCTTAAGCATACAGACTGCGAAATGCACTGATGACACCTTTACCCCTTCCCTGCAATGCATGCACTCACACCACCTGCTCTTTCCATAAACAAAACAACAAATATATCAAAAGCCAATTGCAGTTTCACTGACTCAGTATATGCTGCTTGTCAAGCAGGCATCGAAGCAATCCTGGTATACGCAGCAGCATGCATAAGGTCCTCCTTATGACGCAGGTCCTCCTATGCATTGCACACGGTGCACATAGTGCAAACAGATTTTTTTTTTTCCAAGTGCTCAACTACAAGAACACATGACAGTGCTGTATCACACGTTTCCTTGAGTGTGTCAGCGTTCTTGAGCGCTGCACGAGGGATTTATCGCCAACTAGCCCATAAGACACCTGCACTTGAAAGAAGTGAGTGAAGGAGTACTGTGAACTTGTACTGAACTAGATTTCACACGCCGAATCGAAGAGTGCACTTTCAACTAAACGGATGGCATGGCTGAAGATGTACACGTATTTCCCATTGTTCGGCTACTAGTGTCTTTCGCTTTCGCAAGTTATCTTTGCCGCTGGAAACAGCGCAGAGCTCGCCCGTGTCCGAAACCCGAGTCCCGAGACTACATAATTCACACACGAAACACGCCGCGGTTCACCACCTGAAGTTCCACACGGTTCATTTACACCACACCACACACAGCACGAAGTCAGGAGAGCCATATTTCAAATCACAGCAGCGCAAAACGTAACTGAAATTTAATTTCCTTCGGCAGAGTTTCTCAGCTGGGCTCGTTCACCGTTGGTCGAACTCGACGGACGCGCTAGGCCTACGCGTAATGTAAACAACATCGGCGGTAGACGAGTGCTGATTATCCAGACTTCGCACTTTGAAAGCAAGTTTCCATTCGTTTCGAGCACAAGAAAATATACATACAACAAGCACAGGCGTTGCCGCAATCGTCTGCAATCGTGATTAGGTTGGATGTTTTAGCAGACGATCGCACCGAGATCGGCGGAATCCAGCGGGCCGGCAGGTTGGGTTCGGCGGCGTCGTTCGAACGCAGCACGAATTCTCGTCGCACTTCCACCACCCACGGTCGTGGGTCGTGTCGGCCTAGTATCACAACACTGTCTTTCAGAAACACTGTCGCGCGCGTCGTGCGTCCGAAGCACTCGGACGATCGTTGGTGTCGGCGCCTTCGCATCGGCGGCCATCATCAAGGCGTAGCAGCCAGAGGCTTCGCAGACTCTGATTGGTTGAAGCCGGCGACGGTTTGCAGGCTCTGATTGGTGGACGCCGGCGTCGCGTCGGTTCGCGCCGCTGGTTTTCTCAACGTTACTAGAAGAATACTAGTAACGTTGGGTTTTCTAGCATCGGCAGCTGGCAAAATCTCCGCGTGCCGGCACGCGTCTCCCCATTCGCGACTGACGCTTTTGACGCATTTGACGCATTTGCGCGTGCCGGCGCGTGGCGAAGCGTGCCTGTGGTTGGGCCTTTAGTCATGCTCGGGTCTATGACTTTTCCTTCACTTCGTACCACGTCCGAAGCCATTTCAGTGGTTTTTGAGTCTTAATCTTTTTTCGCTGAGTCATGCTTTTTTGCTGAGTCATGCTCATGACTATGCCCTACCACCATCCTTTAGTGTTTCCTTCACTTAGTACCCATGTCCGAACCCATGTCAGTGGTTTTTGAGTGTTGATCTTTTTTCGCCGAGTCATTGCCATTTTTGCTGAGTCGTGCTCATGACTATGCCATACCACCATCCTTTAGTGTTTCCTTCACTTAGTACCCACGTCCGAACCCATTTCAGTGGTTTTTGAGTGTTAATCTTTTTTTGCTAAGTCATTGTCATTTTTGCTGAGTCATGGTCATGACTATGACCTACCACCATCCTTTAGTGTTTTCTTCTCTTAGTACCCACGTCCGAACCCATTTCAGGGGTTTTTGATTGTTAATCTTTTTTTCAATGAGTTATTGACGTTTTTGCGGAGTCTCATGCTCATGAGTATGACTTCTACCATCATCCTTTATTGTTTCCTTCACTTCGTACCTATGGCAGAACCCATTTCAGTGGCTTCTGAGTGTTAATCTTTTTTCGCTGAGTCATTGTCATTTTTGTTGAGTCATGCTCATGACTAGGATTTTTACCATCATCCTTTAGTGTTTCCTTCACTTAGTATCCACGTTAGAACCCATCTCAGTGGTTTTTGAGTGTTAATATTTTCTGCTGGGTAATTGTCATGACCTACTGACACGCATGTCATGAGATTTATGCTGTGACCTATCACTTATGTTAGTCATACACTCCTCTCATAATATGCCAAATTTGGTACCTACCAAGTTAACGAAACCATGAGAGCACCAAGACGTAGGCAGCTGTTCATGACCTACATGACACGCATGTCATGACATTCATGTTATGACATATCATTTATGTTGGTCATATACTGTGGTCATAGTATGTACCAAAATATAGATATGATAGATACTGTCAAAGTAGCAAATGTTCGCCAAGAAATGCTTCGCATTTAAAAGCTCGACACATTACGCGTAGTGATCTGTGACAGCCAGTTTCACCCGAAAGGCGAAGCATCAATTGCGATAGCAAATTAGTAGAGAGCTATACGGAATAAGGATAGTAGTTTCATCAACTGTATAAACTTAGGCATGCAGCAGCACCAGCAATGCGCACAACTGTTGTTGACGCCGTCGGCATTTTGCCTGCGTTCGCACCGAACGCGCGCGGCGTTGGTGACTGTTGCCGGTGCCTCTGGGGGCGGCTTGGAGGTTTTCGACGAGATCAGAATGGGGCACTCGTCGAGCAGCGTCGGAAATCTTATTCACCTTCTCGCCTTGCAATGTTTTTATATAAATAAGCATTTGGTGCTGCAGCTAAACGTCGCCTCCCCTCCCTCCCTCCCGTCCCCCCACGGCCTTTCGCGCGACGGAAGAAGTCACGTTTGCTCTCTATATATGGTAATTGTAAAGGAGGAAAGAGACGCTTAATTCTGCAGCCCTTCAGGGAGCACGGCGCAGAACACGCGCTTGCTCTCCGACGTGTGTGTGCTCCCCGTGAAAGCGAGCGTCCCTCGCGCCCTTTCACATACAGCGTCCGGAGCACGGTGGCGATTTCATTGCCGTTGACGTCATACGGAACCTCACGGCGATGGCGATGCCGACGGCAGAAATTCGCTTTGAAATGTCCATATAATTGCTATCGCAATAAAACCTGGCCTCGCCAGCTTCTGGGAAAGGGTCCCATAATGTCACAGGCCGTGAGTTTCCAGGGTAGCTGGCTGTCGATTGGCTGCATGAGCCCGGGGGGGTTTGCCCGCATGAGGCTTCACACATTGGCACTTTTGGCATGAGTGGGAATAGTGAAGAGCATTGTGCTTCATGCCTGGCCAGATAGCAGAGCGGCACAACTTTTGGAAAGTCTTGACGCCACTTGCATGTCCAGATAACCGCGAGTCGTAGAAATAGCTCAGGGTGGCTTTCCTAAGACTGCGGGGTATCACCACCTTGAAAAATTCCTGGGGAGCTTCCTGAGATGAGATATAACACAGATTCACGGTTAGGAAAATTCAGCGCAAACAAAGCCGCATAACTCCATCGGTGTGAGGCAGATGCAGTGTCGCACACAGTGCCAAGAGCAGTACCAGCTGTCCATGTGCACCTGATGGTGTTGCTGCCACGCTCCTCTTGGGAGCCCTTTGAGCTTATCAAGGATTTGTAGACAACATGGGTTGCTCTGCTGTAGCCCTTGCTCTTGCAAGTAGCTCTTGCCTGCTGAAGAGGATAATAGGTGTTTCGTGTATGTTATGTTAGATGTTTTTTTCTGAAGGAACTACTGCACTCAATATTTAATGTAATACATAAACAGAAAGCAAAATGAATGCACTTTTCACGCATAAAAGATTTTTTAATGAGATGTATGTCATAAAAAATATATAAATTATTAAAATCAAGATTGTGCTAGTATAAAGATTGAACCAAGTTTGTAAAGACGTGCTTGTATCTATGAAGCAAAAAACATTATGAATAATATGAGATATACAAAATTTATTGCCATCTGTTAGGCACTAACTCCGAAAAAGTCGAAATCTTTCATTGTAATTATATTTCGCTATAAAAGTTGAACTGCAAGCACTACAGTTGGGCGTGCCGGGCTGTGGCCGCAGATGTTCCGGACTGGTTTGCATCGTCATCGCTTTCAGACTCAAAGTCCAACGAAAAGTCGGAGTCCTCTGACTCGCTGCTATTAGATGTATCGATAAGATCAGCCACAGAGGCAGCGGAATTGTGATATCTGCGATCTCCCTAAGCGCGTGCGCTGTTTCTGGAGCCGGACATTTTTGCGTTCAGCTTTGACGATTGCAGAACTTTGGAGCGCGTTTTAATATCAGCACTTGGCGGGAAAACAGCGAACTGTTTAGAAAACATGAATATACTTTCTCCTCTTTCACGTCCGATAGCGCAGTATGTCCGTGAACTGCGCGAAAGGTCTCGAAAGCTGCGTTTCAAGCCATCAATAGAGAGCTAACCATTCCAAATGGGTGTGGTAAGGAAAAAGTTGATGGGGTCCACCAGTTACACATCTTCTCCCGGGGCTGGCAATCCAGAGATAACTTCACCATCGGGGGTTGCACTGTTCGAGCCATTGGAGACACAGGCTTCGGTCTCTATTGGGTGTGAATTGGCACCGTTAGAGTTGTGGCAGACAAAGGCTCTATTCCCTACCGAGTGCATGAGGTTTGCCCCTTTGTAGTAATTGGAGACTGAGGCTTCGGTCTCTACTGAGTGTGTGGGGTTGCGCCTTTCGAGCCATTAGAGACACGGGGGCTCTGGTCTCTATTGGGTGTGAATTGGCGCTGTTAGAGCCTTGGGAGACAAATTGTCCGGTATCTACGAGTGCATGAGGTTTGCCCTATTGTAGTCATTGGAGACTGAGGCTCCGGTCTCTACTGAGTGTGTGGGGTTGCGCCTTTCGAGCCATTGGAGACACAGGGGCTCTGGTCTCTATAGGGTGTGAATTGGCGCTGTTAGAGCCTTGGGAGACAAATACTCCGGAATCTACTGAGTGCATGAGGTTTGCCCCTTTGTAGTAATTGGAGACAGAGGCTTCGGTCTCTACTGAGTGTGTGGGGTTGCGCCTTTCGAGCCATTGGAGACAGGGGGCTCCGGTCTCTTTTTGGTGTGAATTGGCCTTTTAGAGCCTTGGGAGACAAATTGTCCGGTATCTACTGAGTGCATGAGGTTTGCCCTATTGTAGTCATTGGAGACTGAGGCTTCGGTCTCTACTGAGTGTGTGGGGTTGCGCCTTTCGAGCCATTGGAGACACAGGGGCTCTGGTCTCTATAGGGTGTTAATTGGCGCTGTTAGAGCCTTGGAAGACAAATTGTCCGGTATCTACTGAGTGCATGAGGTTTGCCCTATTGTAGTCATTGGAGACTGAGGCTTCGGTCTCTACTGAGTGTGTGTGGTTGCGCCTTTCGAGCCATTAGAGACACGGGGGCTCTGGTCTCTATTGGGTGTGTATTGGCGCTGTTAGAGCCTTGGGAGAGAAATTGTCCGGTATCTACTGAGTGCATGAGGTTTGCCCTATTGTAGTCATTGGAGACTGAGGCTTCGGTCTCTACTGAGTGTGTGTAGTTGTGCCTTTCGAGCCATTAGAGACACAGGGCCTCTGGTCTCTATTGGGTATGAATTGGCGCTGTTAGAGCCTTGGAAGACAAATTGTCTGGTATCTACAGAATGCATGAGGTTTGCCCTATTGTAGTCATTGGAGACTGAGGCTTCGGTCTCTACTGAATATGTGGGGTTGTGCCTTTCGAGCCATTGGAGACAGGGGGCTCCGGTCTCTTTTGAGTGCGAATTGGTGCTGTTAGAGCCTTGGGAGATAAATGCTGCAGTCTCTACTGAGTGTATGAGGTTCACGCCTTTCGAGTCATTGGAGACAATGGCTCTGGCCTCTACGGATTGCTTGGGGTTTGCGCCTTTTGAGCCATTTGAGTCAGGGTCTCCAGTCTTTATTTGCGCCATTATAGTTGTGGGAGACAAAGGCTCCGGTGTCTACTGAGTGCATGAGGTTTGCCCCTGTGTAGTCATTGGAGACTAAGGCTTCGGTCTCTACTGAGTGTGTGGGGTTGCGCCTTTCGAGCCATTGGAGACACGGGGGCTCTGGTCTCTATAGGGTATGAATTGGCACCGTTAGAGCCTTGGGAGATAAATGCTGCAGTCTCTACTGAGTGCATGAGGTTTGCCCTATCGTAGTCATTGGAGACTGAGGTTTCGGTCTCTACTGAGTGTGTGGAGTTTCACCTTTCGAGCCATTAGAGACACGGGGGCTCTGGTCTCTAATGGGTGTGAATTGGCGCTGTTAGAGCCTTGGGAGACAAATTGTCTGGTATCTACTGAGTGCATGAGGTTTGCCCTATTGTAGTCATTGGAGACTGAGGCTTCGGTCTCTACTGAATATGTGGGGTTGCGCCTTTCGAGCCATTGGAGACACAGGGGCTCTAGTCTCTATAGGGTGTGAATTGGCGCTGTTAGAGCCTTGGAAGACAAATTGTCCGGTATCTACTGAGTGCATGAGGTTTGCCCTATTGTAGTCATTGGAGACTGAGGCTTCGGTCTCTACTGAGTGTGTGTGGTTGCGCCTTTCGAGCCATTGGAGACACAGGGGCTCTAGTCTCTATAGGGTGTGAATTGGCGCTGTTAGAGCCTTGGAAGACAAATTGTCCGGTATCTACTGAGTGCATGAGGTTTGCCCTATTGTAGTCATTGGAGACTGTGGGTTCTTGATGTCTCACAGGAGACCAACCACCGTGGGTTCGAGCTTAGCGAGCCACAGGGCTGCGTCAGCCATCGCCTCCAGCACCGCTCGCGCACGAGCTCAGAGGCCGCAAGGGGCTACTGAGCGACGCACGCAAAAACACAGTAAAGCCCTGAGTTGACGGAAACCGTTTACTGAAACCGTCGGCACCAGCACTGCACAAACGCCCGCACGGAGGGGAGCCAAAGTGGTCCCGCACCAGGGCGAAAATACAACAGGCGCCTATAGCACGTCGCGGCGAGAGCACAGGCTCAAGCTGGGACACGCCGCTAGGAAAAGTCCCGGCAGCTATGCTACTTGCTCTGGCGATAACCAATGGGTCAACTCGCGAGAGCACGGGCAATATCCTTCGGCTTAGGCTTTCGGCAAGTGCGGCTCGGCGCGGTACGACCTCGCGCGAGCACTAATGGCACCGCTCGTCAGCTTAGCGTCGGGAAAGGATCAGCACAAAGTACGCGCTCCCCGCACGGGCAAAGGCACCGTGCGCGAGCTCCAGTCCTAGTCACAAAGGTGTCGGCGGACGAGAGGAAAGCATGAACGTACTGTGCGCTGGTCCCGGAGAGAAGTCCACGCTTCACCGCTAGCAGCCGAAACGTGGCCGCGTAGTGACGTCAGCGCCCTGCCCTGACCGCAAACCACCTAAAGCCCCTATATATAAAAAGTAGCGCCATCCACATCCCTCCTGCTCTGTTCCACTATCACGATCAGCTCGACCAGCGTGATCGAGGTGCGATATCGACAGCGGCGCCGCCTGCGTCGGGCCTTCCGTGGCAGACGACAGCTAACGCGCTACCAGAAGAAATCCGAGGAAAACTTCGATAGCGCCCTGCGGAGCAGTTTTTGAGGCGCGATTTTGCTTCGTTAGTCAGTAACTGGTCTTAATAATGCCGTTTTGGAAGTAGCAACGCGACGATGCAAGATGGCACAAATATCAAGTGTGCAGCAAGCGTTTGCGCACGCTGGATGGTGAACAAAAAAAGCCTTTTGCCCTCGCCTTGTCGGTTGCAGCAACTTAAGGTGCAGCAGCATGCCATCACAACGAAGTTCTTGTCCTTAACACATTTGATCCCTTTGTGCGTACAGCACTTTCATCGCACAGGCCCGAGAATGGCAGTCGGAGCGCGCTGGAAAGAACAGAATATACAAAAGCGCAACGCGTGCTTCCACATGACACGGATTGGGCAATGGGGGAGCGGAGGAGGCTGGGGCGATAGGAGGCGGCATGGAGGAAACGCCGGGGCGAGCGCGGTGGCGGTAAGATCTAAGAATGGCGCTACATTTTATATATAGGGGCTTTAAAACCACCGCGTTCGGAGCGCCGCCGCGGGAACTGGTTAGCGCGGACGGGGAATAAAGGCGAAGGACGGCAGAACAGGTGAGGCCCCCGTGCGATGGCGTCGGCGCCTCCCTCAATCCCCACAAGACTGAGGCTTCGGTCTCTACTGAGTGTGTGTGGTTGCGCCTTTCGAGCCATTACAGACACGGGGGCTCTGGTCTCTATTGGGTGTGAATTGGCGCCACTAGAGCCTTGGGAGACAAATTCGCCGGTGTCTACTGAGTGCATGAGGTTTGCCCCTTTGTATTCATTGGGGACTGAGGCTTTGGTCTCTACTGAGTGTTTAGGGTTGTCCCTTTCGAGCCATTGGAGACATAGGGGCTCTGGTCTCTATTGGGTTTGAATTGGCGCCACTAGAACCTTGGGAGACAAATTCGCCGGTGTCTACTGAGTGCATGAGGTTTGCCCCTTTGTAGTCATTGGGGACTGAGGCTTTGGTCTCTACTGAGTGATTAGGGTTGTCCCTTTCGAGCCATTGGAGACATAGGGGCTCTGGTCTCTATTGGGTTTGAATTGGCGCCACTAGAACCTTGGGAGACAAATTCGCCGGTGTCTACTGAGTGCATGAGGTTTGCCCCTTTGTAGTCATTGGGGACTTAGGCTTTGGTCTCTACTGAGTGTTTAGGGTTGTCCCTTTCGAGCCATTGGAGACATAGGGGCTCTGGTCTCTATTGGGTTTGAATTGGCGCCACTAGAACCTTGGGAGACAAATTCGCCGGTGTCTACTGAGTGCATGAGGTTTGCCCCTTTGTAGTCATTGGGGACTGAGGCTTTGGTCTCTACTGAGTGTTTAGGGTTGTCCCTTTCGAGCCATTGGAGACATAGGGGCTCTGGTCTCTATTGGGTTTGAATTGGCGCCACTAGAACCTTGGGAGACATTCGCCGGTGTCTACTGAGTGCATGAGGTTTGCTCCTTTGTATTTATTGGGGACTGAGGCTTTGGTCTCTACTGAGTGTTTAGGGTTGTCCCTTTCGAGCCATTGGAGACATAGGGGCTCTGGTCTCTATTGGGTTTGAATTGGCGCCACTAGAACCTTGGGAGACAAATTCGCCGGTGTCTACTGAGTGCATGAGGTTTGCCCCTTTGTAGTCATTGGGGACTGAGGCTTTGGTCTCTACTGAGTGTTTGGGGTTGTCCCTTTCGAGCCATTGGAGACATAGGGGCTCTGGTCTCTATTGGGTGTGAATTGGCGCCACTAGAGCCTTGGGAGACAAATTCGCCGGTATCTACTGGGTGCATGAGGTTTGCCTCATTGTAGTCATTGGAGACTGAGGCTTCGGTCTCTACTGAGTATGTGGGGTTGCGCCTTTCGAGCCATTGGAGACACAGGGGCTCTGGTCTCTATAGGGTGTGAATTGGCGCCACTAGAGCCTTGGGAGACAAATTCTCCGGTATCTACTGAGTGCATGAGGTTTGCCCCATTGTAGTCATTGGAGACTGAGGCTTCGGTCTCTACTGAGTATGTGGGGTTGCGCCTTTCGAGCCATTAGAGACACGGGGGCTCTGGTCTCTATTGGGTGTGAATTGGCGCTGTTAGAGCCTTGGGAGACAAATTGTCTGGTATCTACTGAGTGCATGAGGTTTGCCCTATTGTAGTCATTGGAGACTGAGGCTCCGGTCTCTACTGAGTGTGTGGGGTTGCGCCTTTCGAGCCATTGGAGACACAGGGGCTCTGGTCTCTATAGGGTGTGGATTGGCGCTGTTAGAGCCTTGGGAGACAAATACTCCGGAATCTACTGAGTGCATGAGGTTTGCCCCTTTGTATTAATTGGAGACAGAGGCTTCGGTCTCCACTGAGTGTGTGGGGTTGTGCATTTCAAGCAATTGGAGACACAGGGGCTCTAGTCTCTATTGGGTATGAATTGGCGCCGTTAGAGCCTTGGGAGACAAATTCGCCAGTGTCTACTGAGTGCATGAGGTTTGCCCCTGTGTAGTCATTGAAGACTTAGGCTTCGGTCTCTACTGAGTGTGTGGGGTTGCGCCCTTCGAGCCATTGGAGACACAAGGGCTCTGGTCTCTATTGGGTATGAATTGGCGCCGTTAGAGCCTTGAGAGACAAATTCGCCGGTATCTACTGAGTGCAAGAGGTTTGCCCCTTTGTAGTCATATGAGACTGAGACTTTGGTCTCTACAGAGTGTTTGGGGATGTGCCTTTCGAGCCATTGGAGACACAGGGGTTATGGTCTTTATTGGGTATGAATTGGCGCCATTAGAGCCTTGGGAGACAAATTCGCCGGTGTCTATTGAGTGCATGAGGTTTGCCCCTGTGTAGTCATTGCAGACTGAGGCTTCGCTCTCCACTGAGTGTGTGGGGTTGTGCATTTCAAGCCATTGGAGACACAGGGGCTCTGGTCTCTATTGGGTATGAATTGGCGCCGTTAGAGCCTTGGGAGACAAATTCTCCGGTATCTACTGAGTGCATGAGGTTTGTCCCTTTGTAGTTATTGGAGACTGAGGTATTGGTCTCTGAGTGTTTGGGGTTGTGCCTTTCGAGCCATTGGAGACATAGGGGCTCTGGTCTCTATTGGGTGTGAATTGGCGCCACTAGAGCCTTGGCAGACAGATGTTCCGGTCTCTGAGTGCATGAAGTTTGCCGCTTTCTAATCATTGGAGACTGAGGCTCCGGTCTCCACTGCGTGTGTGGGGTTCGCACCTTTTGAGCCATTGGATATAGGGGCTCCGGTCTCTATTGGGTGCATATTGGTGCTGCGAGAGTTGTGGCAGACAAAGTCTCCGGGGGCGGCTTGCACGCATATTTAATAATGAAAATAATAACGAATTTAAGAACGCATTCTAGTGCGGACTAGAAGAGGAAGCTTTAGCTCGGGTGCTCCTATCTAAATACGTTTTTCTCAGCAACCACTGCACTAAATTTGACGAGGTTTGTTGCATTTAAAAGAAAAACAAGAAAGCTGGTGACTGTTGTTTTCCAATTTTTGATGGAGGTCGTCGCTTGTTTATAACAAATTGGCGAAAATTGCAAGTTTTCAGAGAACAAAACTATCAAATTTACAACTGTGTAACTCAGCAATGAAAAATGATACAACAATTATGTGCATTGCGTCTAACAGTACATCTAAAGTGGACAAAATTGATATTTCACACATGAATCTCAAGAAATTTAGTCATATAGAAATACAGCTTTTGCACAACCCTTGTACATAACATAACAAATTCACGTAAGAAATAAATTGAAATATGAAATTTGTCCGCTTTGAATGGTCTAATGGATGCCATTTACAGAACCGCAATATCTGTTCTTGATGCAGAGCTATTAATTTGTAAGCTTCAGGCTTCTATTTCTTACGAGTTTTCGAATGTTTTAAAATTTTTTAAATGCAGTTGAGGCCCTAAATCGAAATTACGCATCCAGCAGTCACTAGAATTTAACTTTCTTTCTTAAATACAACAAATTCAATTGGAGATCTCGGAAAAGTGTTTTACATTTTACATGTATTTGGAATAGGCCGCATTGGAGTTGGGCCCGAGCTAAAGCTTCCTCCTAAAGGGACCCTGAAACGATTTTGATGATTTTGTACAAACGTAATGATTCGTTAGGGTAGGTCGGTCTGATCATTAATTGATGCGTCTGAGTGCTCTGTGTAAAGCGTGTAATTTATTATAAGGTTTTAAAAAGGCACATCGCTACCGATCGCAGCACGCCAATCGGCTGAACTTTCAGCCGCCCCTGACCAGGTGATGCGATTTGACCATATGACGTCAGTAGGGCGAGCTATCTGATTGGCTGCCCAGGTTGCGTCATCGATAATTTTTCCAACATTATGGTGAACAAATGTTATTCGTAATAGTAGAAATATTAATTAATTTGTTGCTATAAAAAAAGTAACAGAAAGAGAACTCACAAGGGCAGTGTATCACTTCACTTTCGAAAGTACTTCCGGCACACGGCAAGTGTCGTCTGCTTATGTTACGTGTCCCATGTTGACGTGAACTGCGGGGTCTGTGTTGGTCTTGATCTGTCTATTCGCGAGCACTATGGTTTGCCCTTGTTGCGTTGTGGGTTGGAAACATAGCGATTGGCGACATGTCAAGCTGTGACATCGTGTCCCTCTGCAAGGCAAACATGCGAGCAAAGTGGCTGCAGCGCTGCATGCCAGTATCCGATCGGCGCCAGCATCTACGTGTTTGTGGCTGTCACTTCATACCGAAAGATTACTATATACAGTAGAACCCCGCTGTTACGTTCCCGGGTGCTGCGTTTTCCTGGCTGTTACGTCATTTTCGGCCGGTCCCGGCACAGCTCCCATAGAACCCAATGCATTGGTAACCCCGCTGTTACGATGCAACTGTGCGACCGTTTCCGCATCATACGTTGCGAACTGCCACACCGCGCCCGCCCGAGCGGCCATTTTGACTTTTCATGTCACTTGGCTTGGTTGCTTGACGATGGTATTGGCCGCCCAAAGTGCCGGTGGCGACACTTCTTACGTATTTTCGGTTTCCGCCAGCAAAAGTATGGCCTTTGAGATCCGCATTTGCTATCTAAAGATGGTGTCTATGACGCGTTGCGGCCCTAAAATTGGTTTGGGCTCATAGATGTTCCGTATAAAGTCCAAGGGCGATAACGCCGTCGCCGCGCACCATATGCTTTCTTTCGCGACATATGCCATATGTGCGAGTGAAAGCGTGCGAGGGGAGCCGACGACCGCGTCACGCGCGCGACATCAAGAAAAGCAGGGAGGGAGCACGCCTCCTTCCGTTGAGCTCGAGGCACCGGCGAGGGAGCGAGGTGAGGGGGGGGGGGGGGATAGCGGGCAGCGTTGTGCTCTGGCATCATACTGCGCGGCGGCGCGCGGTCGCGCAGGCCGTATCTTGAACGCGATCTGCGTGGGGGCAGAGTCTACGCAGTGTAGGTGCGTCGGCGGCTCGTAGCTTTGTGCGTGCTGTGTGTTCTCGGCGCTCAGTTTGCGTCGAAGGGATA
Source organism: Dermacentor silvarum (assembly GCF_013339745.2). Classification (NCBI taxonomy): domain Eukaryota; kingdom Metazoa; phylum Arthropoda; class Arachnida; order Ixodida; family Ixodidae; genus Dermacentor; species Dermacentor silvarum. The sequence continues at coordinate 9,918,362 of NC_051155.1, read as the reverse complement.
GACAACAGCACGAAGGTCACTTCGCTCACTTCTGCAGCGGCGCTTAACTGCGCGTGTCCGCGCTCATCGAGTATGATGTCTTCATGTTTGCCTGTGGGTGCTCACATCATGTTTGTTAATTAGTTAATAAGCGAATGTTTACAAGTTTATACGGACGATAAGACTACTATTCTTACTTTGTATAGCTCATCGCAATCGATACTTCGGCTGTCGGGCGAAACTACTTTTTGTCACACGTAAGAATTAAAATATTGTGTGCAGTTCAACACTACTCCCATTTCTCAATTTTTACTGTTTCCCGGCTCTTGCGTTTCCCGGCTCTTACGTTTTTTTTACGGTCCCGTGAAAAACTTAACAGCGGGGTTCTACTGTACCACGATAGTGTTTCGTGTGTTCAGTATTCAGGTAAACGCTCGCACGCTGGCTCCCAAGAAAACCGGAAGTAGACAACACGTCACATCATGACGTAGGGTCAGTGAAAGCGGAGCTTAGCCCCGATCATTCAGCGAATGAGTTGAGGAGAAAAACATATCTAGGAGGAGGGTAACTTGTAATCATTCGTAGGTCTCTTGATATGAGACGTTTCACACAAATTGTGGTGCGAATGTTTTACTGTAGCTGTACGCTACGCGTATACAAAATTTGTCCGAGCTGTTTCAGGGACCGTTTAACCCTTTCAGACGCTATTTACACAATTGTATACACCAAGATAGTGCATCAACAGCAAAAGCACTGAAGAAAGTAATCATATTTAAAATGTGCCGCATCTATCTTTAAACACTTACGATTGCAATTGTGCTGCAATTTTGGATAACATGTGCAAAATTTTTTAGTAAAATGAGTTGTAAGGTAGATAGATGGTCGGGTGTTTTTGCGTGGTGTCAGAATGTAGTATGTAGGGGGTTCACTTGTTTCATTGTTTTTCACAATGTCATGCACCAGGCATAAGTGGCTGGATAAGTGCTTTTCAAGCTTTCAATACACGATGTTGTCATATTTGATGCTCCTGTAGTGAGCTTTTGTGTGGAGTCCACATTCTGTAAACTTGACAGAACTTGCTAAAGAATTGAAAATATTTAATCTTTTCTGTAGCTGTACACTTTCTATGATTCTGAAGATTCAAGAAATGTGGCGAAAGTAAATTTTCTATCAACATGATAAAGTGGCGTTTGCACCTTTCGTGTCATTGGTGACTGAGGTTCTGGTCTCTATTGGGTGCAAATTGGAGCCATTAGAGTCATGGGAGACAAAGGCTCCGGTCTCTACTGAGAGCATGGGGTTCGCATCATTCAAGTCATTGGACACGACAAATAATTGGGATGTGTGCACGGTAGTGAAATGCGCATCTTGAATGAAGAGGCGCGGTGTGGCTGTGTTGTGAAAGAAGTTGCGAGACCTTTGCTGCTGCGAGCGCTAATCAGTAGCAAGATGATGAGAATTGCAGCTTGCTCACTGCTTCTGTGCGAAATGGAATCGGGCTTTGTTTATTTCTTCAATAAATAAAGGCGTTTTGACGTAGTAGGCATTTGTTTATTGTTTTCTTGATACCCTAGATAATTCAGTTAATTTTGGCATTTGTTTGTTCCCGTGCAATCTGAATTAACGAGGTTTGTAGAGACAGTGAAAATGTGCGCATATGCGGCTGACAAGTGCAAGGGTAGTTTGTTCTTCCATTTGTTTTGAAGATACAAGTGCTGGCATCAAGACAGAGTTGTTTATTGCCAAGTTTGAGTTCAACTACCGATATGGGGCTAGGACACCTGTCTGAGGATCACAATTTTATTTTTGTCGGTGTTGTTGGGAGCACAGTGTGGCAGTGTCACCGACGACTTAGCCATTTGCTGGCGTCATGTCAGCATTGTGCTTGCCTGGTGTGGTCACACTTGTCGAGTGCACCTGCTGGTGCCTGCGTGCCACGTCTCGGCACAGTCTATGCATTGCAGATGACGCAACTATGGTTGAGTGCCTCCAGAACAAAATTGCCTGCTTCATATGCCCCAGCCTAACTCTGCAATGAAGACAACACATTTGCCTGTCCGCGACAGCTTACTGTGCGATGCATGCTCATAGAGAGTGGCGCAACCACTGCATTTCACTGTGGGAGTCTGCCTGCCCTGAAGCAAAAAGGAAAAGCCGAATGGCCGAGAGGTGTGTGTGTAAAGGTGTAATCATCCCATTATAATGGTAATGTCACCACCACAAAAATACAGACTCATACTGTCACTGCCAGTTCCGGGAGGAGCTTCGAGCTTGTAATTCGAGTCGCTCACTAGATTAGAGCCCACTGAGGTCTCAAACTTGTAGAATAGGTGCATATTTTATTTTAAAACTATATTTTGAAGGTTGACCATTTCATATCCCTTTAATCATTACCTGTGTGTCACTATATTATGGGACCTTATTGCAAAATTAAATCTTGCTGGCACACTTGAATGCTAAAATGTAGCCTGTCATGCACTTAGGTGTTGAGCACAGCGCCTCCTTTATTTAAAGCATGTTGCGTGCTTGCATGTTTAATTTAGCAACTGCGGTTGTGCGCTAACACGGCCATAACTGCTGCATTGTTTTACATGCCCATTGCTTGTGCATTTCTGTAAATCGTACGGACGCTTGTGGTGTTTCCAGTTGGTGCTTGGCAGTGACACGGTGGCGAGTCTGGGCGTGCTGCCGCTGGCCGACCTGAGCCTGTCTGTGGGCGAACACACTGTGCACATCGAAGCGAGCATTGCCGAAGTCGGGCGGCTCCTTGCCTCCCTTGAGGCTGCACACAAGGTGGGCAGCGGGTGGCAGTGGTGACTGTCACCAATTACAGGACAAGTTGCACGTTTAATTTATCATTGAAAAAACAAATGGCAAAGAAAACAACAAACAATGTAAAGCACGACCTAATTCTACAAATTCCGCAAAGTCCTCACATATCATGCATTCATAACTCCAAAATCTTTATCATCGACGTGGCCACGTCACGTCGTCGGGCCCGCCGATGCATCGTGGACTCAATGTTACCATGTTCGACGTTCAGCCCACGGTTGACCCGGTCAGGGGGTCAAGATGGTGGGATGATCGAAGCACCTGGATCACCCTGCCGACTACGCTAAGCCAGCAGATCGTAGTCACAGGGAATCCGGAAAACGGCGCCGTCAGCCTGTAGCTGCGGCCTCCAGTGGGGTGTCGCAGTCTCCGTGATCCATCTGTCCTGTCCGGCTTCCTTCTGCCCGTCGTCGTTCCAGAGTTCTTCTGCTACGTGTCCCTTGGCCGCGTAGCCGCACGTGAATTTTCCCACTTCTTTCATACCTTCCGTTCTTTTTTTTGATCGAGCACTTTTGTATTTTCTTCACTTCTTCCACAGCCTCCTCGTGCTTTATTGTCCTCTTCATTTCTTCTTTCTTGGCTCATGACAGTGACTGCTGATGCTATCTCAAGGTTATTAGAAAAATAGTACTGCGTAAGCGCAACAAAAATAAAAAAAGTGCTTGTATTTGTAGTACACCAAGAAGAATGCACGTTTTTTCTGTGTCAACTGATTGTAGTGAAGTGCCCTAAGTTATTGTAATTACAGTTGGTTTAAAATTAGTCTCTCAGTATGAGCAAGTGCCATACAATGTTGTTGCAAACACTAATACAGATTGTGATGGATATACGATTATCCTCAAATTCAGTGGGGTTTTCCCTCTCAAGTTGTGCATCATGGTGGCAGCTGCCCTTATGCTTTTAGAAATATAGGTAACATGTTCAGTCCGTGTAATGTGTTGGTCAAAAAATTGGCGCAGTTTCACCCAAAAGGCGAAGCATCAATTGCAATAGCAAATTAGTAGTGAGCTATACGGAGTAAAGATAGTATTTTTATCAGCTGTATAAACTTGGACATGCAGCAGCACCAGCATCCCGCAGAAATGTGCTCGACGCTGTCAGCGTTTTGCCCGCGTTCGCACCGAACGCGCGCGGCGTTGGTGACTGTTGTCGTGCCTCTGGGGGCGGCACGGAGGTTTTCGACAAGATCAAAACGAGACACTCGTCGAGCAGCATCGGAAGTCTTTACCACCTTCTCACCTCGCAACGTTTTTATATAAATACGCACTTGGTGCCGCAGCTAAACGTCACCTCCCCTCCCTCCCTCCCGTCCCCCCATGGCCTTTCGCGCAACGGAAGAAGTCGCGTTTGCTCTATATACAGTTAAACCTGCTTATAACGAACCTCCATATAACGAATTCCTGGATATAACGAAGTTTTTCTATTCCCCGCCGTTACTGCATAGAAGCACATGTATTTGAGACCTCTACGTAACGAAGTGGCAGCGGGAGACCCCCTCGAATTAACAAATTTTCCCCGCCGACAACCTAGAGATTTCGCCCCGAATTTTGTCATTTTTGCGCGAGCAGCAACCGGAAGCAACTTTCTCCGCTGCGACTGAATGCGAAGCGAGCGCACGTGTGCGTGTGTGTGCGAGGCGGGCTGCATACCTCGACCCGGCGATCTTGCCGCCGCGGCGATCTTGCACATACAGCCATAGCCTCCTCGATCGAGGAGGCTATGATACAGCATACGGCGCGCGGCGACTACGTTATCACCCTGGGACTTTATACGAAACATCTATGAGCCAAAACCAATTTTAGGGCCACAACGCGTCATAGACACCATCTTTAGATAGCAAATACGGATCTCAAGGGCCATACTTTTGCTGGCGGAAACCGAAAATATGTCACAGTTGTCGCACCCGGCACTTTGGGCGACCAATGCAATCGTCAAGCCACCAAGCCAAGTGACATGGAAAGTGAAAATGGCCGCTCGGGCCGGCGCGGGGTGGCAGTTCGCAACATATGATGCGGGAACGGTCCCACAGTTGCGACGCAACAGCGGGGTTACCAATGCATTGGGTTCTATGGGAGCTGTGCCGGGGTCAGCCGAAAACGATGTAACAGCCGGGAAAACGCAGCACTCGGGAACGTAACAGCGGGGTTCTACTGTAACACTATACGACGCTAAGACGCCATTGTGACGCTCGCTCTTCATTTCCGATGCCTCGCGCTTGTGCGAAACGACACGTGTCCACGCATCCAGTACCTGGTGTGACATTCGAAGGATAAGTGCTTCGACGAAAACGAATTGGTGTGCGTTACAATCGAGGGCGCGTTAGAATTGAGTAAATACGATAAGCGTTTCTTTTTTGAATTTTCGTGCTGAACCTGCATATAACGAAATCCTCTTTATAACGAAGTTTTTCGGCAATTTGTCAATTTTGTTATATCCAGGTTTAACTGTATGCCGAAATAAATAAATATATAGGGTGATTGTAAAGGAGGAAAGAGACGCTTAATTCTGCAGCCCTGCATGGAGCACGGCGCAGAATGCGCGTTTGATCTTCGCACTGCGTTCGCTCTCCGTGAAAGCGCGCATCCCTCGCGCCCTTTCACTTTTGCACCTACAGCATACGGCGCGGGGTGACGATTTCATCGCCGTTGACATCATACCTAACCTCACGGCAATGGCAACGCCGACGGCAGAAATTGGCTTTGGAGTGTCCATATAATTGCTATCGCAATAAAAGAACACCCAGGTACTTAACAACTGGTTTGTACCTTAAAACCAGGCATTTACACGTGGAACATGTTGAACCATGCAGATATAAGGGCAGCTGTACAGAAATACTCTTATGCGGCTTTCTGAAACATAATACCTTTGTTTTTTCAGCCCTTTAACTGGTAGCTCAACAATATTGTTGACTTAACAAAAGCATCTGCAAAAACTAGAAAAATCCAAATGTTAGTCTGTGCCTTTCAATTTACCTTTACTTAAAGTTAAGCCTGGATATAACGAAATTGACAAATTCCCGAAAAACTTCATTATAAAGAGGATTTTGTTATATACAGGTTTGGCACGAAAATTCGAAAAAGAAATGCCTACCGTATTTACTCGATTCTAACGCGGCCTCGATCGTAGTGCGCACCCGTTTTCCGTTTTCGTCGAAGCACTCATCCTTGGAATGTCACACCAGGTACTGGATGCGTGGACGCGTGTCGTTTCGCACAAGCGCGAGGCATCGGAAACCAAGAGCGAGCGTCACGATGGCGTCATATAGTGTTACAGTAGAACCCCGCTGTTACGTTCTCGGGTGCTGCGTTTTCCCAGCTGTTACGTCGTTTTCGGCCGGTCCCGGCACAGCTCCCATAGAACCCAATGCATTGGTAACCCCGCTGTTGCGTCGCAACTGTGGGACCGTTCCCGCATTGTACGTTGCGAACTGCCACCCCGCGCTGGCCCCAGTGGCAATTTTGACTTTTCATGTCGCTTGGCTTGGTGGCTTGACGGTGGCATTGGCCGCCCAAAATGCTGGAGGCGACAAAAATGACGTATTTTCGGTTTCCTCCAGCAAAAGTATGGCCCTTGAGATCCATATTTGCTATCTAAAGATGGCGTCTATGACGCGTGGTGGCCCTAAAATTGGTTTCGGCTCATAGATATTCTCTATACAGTCCAAGGGCGATAACGCAGTCGCCGCGCGCCGTATGCTGTATGTGCGAGTGAACACGTGCGAGGGGAGCCGACGACCGCGTTTAAATCTCGCGCGCGCACGTAAGAAAAGCAGGAAGGAAGCGCGCCTTCTTCCGTTGCGCTCGAGGCACCGGCGAGGGGGGGGGGGCGCCGGCGGTGTGCTGTACTCTGGCATCAACTGCGTACTGCGCGGTTGAGAGCGATCTGCATTGGGGCAGAGTCTAGGCAGTGTAGGTGCGTCAGCGGCTTGTAGCTTTGTGCGTGCTGTGTGTTCTTGGCGCTCAGTTTGCGTTGAAGCGATACAAAACAGCATGAAGGTCACTTCGCACGCTTCTGTAGCAGCGCTTCCACACGCCGCCAGCGTTCGGCAGCGCGTGTCCGTGCTCATCGAGTGTGATGTGTCACAGCGTCTGGCAGCACGTTGGCAACCTCAACTGGAAAAGGAGAGCGCTGGCTTGGGCAGGCTAGGCCAGCTGTAGCAAGCGGCAGGATCAGGTTTGAATGAAGGGAGGGGGAAAGGTCACTCCCGCGGCGGCAAGATCGCCAGGTCGAGGGATGCAGGCCCGCCTCGCACACGCACGCACGCACACGTGCGCTCGCTTCGCATTCCGTCGCGGCGGAGAAGGTGCTTCCGGTTGCTGCTCGCGCAAAAATGACAATGTGGGGCGAAATTTCTAGGTTGTCGGCGGGGAAAATTCATTATATCGAGGGGGTGTCCCGCTGCCACTTCGTTACGTAGAGGTCTCAAATACATGTGCTTCTTTGGAGTAATGGTGGGGAATAGAAAAACTTCGTTATATCCAGGAATTCGTTATATGGAGGTTCGTTATAAGCAGGTTTAACTGTATTTATGTACCTTCTCAGCAGTGGTATTCACTAAAATGTCGAGCGTGAGCAGGAGCAGATGTATGGGTCATTGTGACGATCATGTGACGTCACCCCCGCCATATTCTTCATTGGGCCACTAGGCTCAGTGGCCTGCCAAAGCTCGGGGGGCAACATTGTTTCACCGCATCGAATAAACACCGACGAGCACAGGTGCTCGCGGTCTGTCATCGTTCACCACCAGCACGCTGCGTGTCGTCTCTGGGACAGGGGTTGCCTCGATCCCCCTTCGTTCACGAGTCCGGGGCGGATCGTGACACTGGCGACGAGGGAAGGCCACGTGTCGACCCAAGCCACCGACAGCGCTGAAACACCGCCCCCCGTTCCTGCCGCCATGCCGCTGTACGACAGGCTCGAGCTGTTCGAGGGTGATGGGTGCGCCTGGCCAGTCTACGAGGAACAAGTTCACGTGTTTTTCCAGGCGAACGACACACCCGAGGCAAAACAGCGGGACATTTTCCTGGCCAGCTGCGGGACCCGCATCTTTAGTCTTCTGCTCAACCTCCTCAAGCCGACCACACCGCATGTCAAGACGCTGAGTGAGCTGCTGACCACACTGCGGTCCCATTTCAGCCCGGCACCGTCCACATTAATGGAGCATTTTCGCTTCAACAACTGGAGCCGCCGCAAAGGAGAGACCCTCGGGCAGTTCGTCGCTGCGTTACGAGGATTAGTGAGTGCCTGCGCCTTCGGGGACCAGCTCGACTCGCTACTCCGGGACCGTTTCGTCTGCAGGATAAACAACCCTGCTATGCAGACACGACTCCTGGAGCTTCCTGACCCCTCGCTGGATGACATCGGGAAGGCAGCGCAGGCGATGGACGCTGCTGCGGCCAAGGATGCCGGCGAGATTGCATGCGCGACCGGCTCACCGTCGACGAAAGCAACGGTCAACAAGATGGCGACTGAGGGTGGTACGTGCAGTCGCTGTGGTGGTGACCACTCTCCCTCACAGTGCCAGTTCTTCCAAGCACAATGCTTCACGTGCAGGAAAACTGGGCACCTTGCATGGGTTTGCCGAGGGGGGAGGATAAACAGCGGACAGCAGCAGCAGCCTGGATGAAGCCCAGGTTCCACACAAGCCCGCGGTCAGGGTAGCCATCGCAAGTGTTCGCGACGGGGACGTGCGGCAGCAGGCTCGGGTCCTTCTGCGGCCAGGCTCCACGTCGTGGCCGAGAACCCGCCAATCTTCATCATGTGGCACACAGGCCTTGTTCTGTCGTCTGTACCATCGTATATGCTGACCGTCGAAGTCTGCGGGCTCCCCATTTCCATGGAGCTGGACACGGGCCAGTGTGTCGGTCATGGCCGGGAAACTGTTCAAGCGTACCTTCCCCGGCGTGTCCGTCAAGGCTTCGAGCGTGATGCTGCGCAGCTACTCCGGACAGCTCTCCCAGGTCCAGGGGCAGGCCCAGGTCAGCATTCGCTTTGGTGACAGGCAGGCAACCCTTCCCCTTTATTTAACCAAGGGGTCGTCACCGACGCTGCTGGGCCGAAACTGGATTCACGCACTGGGTGTTCGGTTGCCGGAGTACCAGGAGGCCGTCCTACATGTAATTAAAGATGTCCCAAGTCTCCTGACCAATTTCAAGTCCCTGTTCCAACCGGGGGTGGGCACATTTGCTGGCACGATGGCTAGCATCTACGTTCCTCAGGGAGCCCGGCATTGTTTTTTCAAGCCTCACCCACTGCCGTTCGCCCTGAAGGATGGGGTACCCCCACCCAGGAGCTGCAGCGGTTACAGCGAGAGGGCACCCTGGTGCCCGTCAAGACGTCTTGAGTGGGCCGCTCCCATGGTTCCAGTCCTCAAGCGAGATAGCAGTGTCAGGATCTGCGGGGATTTCAAGGTTACCATCAACCCCGTTGTTACCGTCGAGAAGTACCCGCTGCCCCGGATTGAAGATCTTTGGTCAACATTGTCCAAGGGACAGAAGTTCACAAAGCTCGACCTCGGAGACACTTACCTGCAGCTGGTGCTCCAGGATGCCTCCTGGAAGTATGTCACGATATCGACAACCATGGGGCTCTTCCAGTACACACGCTTACCGTTTGGCGTGGCCTCGGCCCTGGCCATTTTACAGAGGGAGATGGACAACCTCTTCAGGCGCATGAGGCATGTGGCGGTGCACTTGGAAGACATCCTGTTTACTGGCACCGACGATGGGGAGCATCTGCAGAACCTGCACAATGTCCTGGCACAATTGCAGGATGCCGGTCTTAAGCTCAAGCTGGAAAAGTGCATTTTCCTGGCCCCCAGTGTTGAGTACCTGGGACACATCATTTCCCAGGCTGGCCTGTCCCCGGCCCCCCGCAAAGTTAATCCTGTGCTCAAGGCACCAAAGTCCCACAACAAGAAGGAGCTTCAGAGCTACCTCGGCCTCATCAACTTCTACAGGAGTTTCCTGCCGAACCTGTTGGTGCATCTACAGCCCCTCCATCTTCTGCATTGAGATGGTCAGCAGTGGTCCTGGAAGAAGGGAGCAGGACGTGGCATTCCAGCGCAGCGTGGAGCTAATCACCAAGGCTCCAGTGCTGGTACACTTTGAACCGGACAAGCCTGTCGTCCTTATAGTAGATGCGTCACTGTACGGCGTGGGAGCCGTCTTTGTGCACCAGGACAAGGATCGCCAGGAACACCCTGTGTCGTTTGCTTCCCATCGGCTTCTTGCTGCAGAGCAACGTTACAGCCAGCTGGATAAGGAAGGCTTGGCCCTCATGTTCGGGGTCGAGCGCTTTCACCAGTACCTGCGGGGCTGGAAATTTGAGGTAGTCACGGACCACAAGCCACTGCTGGGTCTGCTGGTGTCGGACAAGTCGATTCCCGTGCAGGCATCACCTCGAGTGGTACGCTGGGCCTTGAGGCTTGCGGCCTACAGCTACCGGCTGGTCTACCGTCCGGAAAAGGACCTAGGACCCGCTGATGCCCTGAGCTGCCTGCCCCTGCCGAAGGTGCCAGCTACTGTTCCAAAGCCTGCTGGACTGTTCATGCTGGAGCACGCGTACCTGGAGGTCCTCTCCAGATCTGCGGTGTCACAGGCGACCAGCTGGAACCCAGTCCTGTCCCAGGTGGTCAAGGCGGTTTCCCGAGGGGAGGAGTTGGTGCAGCAGGCTTACAGCCACAAGGCTGCCAAGCTGAGCCTGCAGCAGGGCTGCCTACTGTGGGGTTCCAGGGTGGTGATCCCACAAAGTCTCTGGTCCAGGGTCCTGCAGTTGCTGCATGTGGGTCATCCTGGTGGTGTGGAAAAGACGAAGATGGTGGCCCGGTCCACGGCTGCCTGGATCGGCGCATGCGGCAGGGTTGCTCCTGCCGTCCCATTCGGACGGAGAGGGTGTGATTGCGGAAAGGGGCGTGGCCGCTGCTTTCGCCGCACCGCGGCGCGCGCCTCCCACCCCTCAACTCCCTTGCTACGGCTGCGCGCGAGACGATTTGCGCTATAATTCGCGCTATAATGAAAATATCGCTTTATAAGAAACCGCGAGAAGTTGTGCCGAACAAAAAGGTACACAAAAGCACCTTTGTCTCTTGATGCTATTTTTTTTTCTTCTTTGCACTCCAGCCTCTGTCAGGATGATGCTGCCCGAAACGTGTACACTCGTAAGCCAAAGCTTTATGGGAAAATTATTTCTGCGCGCTCAGCGCAGCATGCCAATGGAAAGCCTGCACGTCAGAGAAGGCATTCGAACTCTATCTGTGTCACATGTAAGAGGTCACCCGTGGCGAGAGAAGAGGACGAAGAAGTTGGCGGAGCGTTCCGAACGACGCGAGCATGCGAGGCGCACGAACCGAGGCATAGTCGAGGGATGAACGGTGCTGTCCGTTGAGTTTCAACGTGGCATCGGGTCAGGAAGGTCGCATCTCCAGCTATGCTCTGGCGACGGGAGACTTGGGGGTCTGGTTGAGTCCGCGACGCTGGCCGTCCAAAGTGTGGCCGTCGACCTCGGCAAGTTCGGGCGAGGCTCCTGGACGGGCTGCAGCTTCTCACGGCAGGACCAGGCACCCCAGTGAGGATCCCCCTTCTGTGGCAGACCGGCACATTCTAATCTCCTCGGGACGACACGTCGGCACTCCTGAAGAAGTTGCGACGCATCCCGACACCAGGCCTAGGCAGGTGGGCCTAAGCTACGACGAACGCCATTGCTGACGAGCTCATCACCAACAAAGTACCGACGAGCTCACCACCGACAAAAGAGAATGCGAGTCGTCGGCATCTACGGCAGCATCGACACCCGAAGGAATACGACTTGGACCCGACGTAAGGAACTTCAAGTCAGCGGTCCGTAAGAGCCCATGTTTTTGTTTGCGACGCAGTTAGGCCGAATGTAGGGTGGCTAGACTCTGACGAATCCGCGCTAAGACTGACCGAGAGACTAAGGCGGAGCGGGGCTCCGAAACTGAGATAGTTTTGTTTAAGTAGTTTCTAGTTAATCTGAGTTTGCTGTTTGAGTTCCAGTGCAGACTTTTGTTGAATCAATTTTAGTTTCGCGTGCCTTTAGTTTTGAGTTACGGTTTTAGTGTTGTGTGCCGCGTGCTTCTACCTCTCCTGTATATATTAAATCTTCGTTTGCTGTGCCGCCAGTCGTGTCTCTTCCATCGAGAGTAGCGCATGCTCGCAACTCTCCGCACTCCCAAGTAAAGGTGACAAATATTGGCGAGCCTGCCAGGATTGATACGGCCCAGTCACCGATACTCGGGAGTTGTAAAGATGGAATGGGAACGTTTGGCGGCGGTAGCGAAGGATTTAAATATGTCGAAGGAGGAGACGATGGCGTTTTTTGAATACACGCAGCAAGAAAAAGAAAAAGAACACGAACGAGAGCGCGAGAAGCACGAACGAGCACGCGCAGAGCAGGAACAACAGCGCAAAAGTGAAAAAGAAATTTTAGAGTTGAAGATTAGACTGGCGGAGATGAACGCCAGGTCTCGCGAGGGGTCGATTTCCCCCAGGTCGGCGTCATCCGACTCTACTTCGCCCAGACCAAAGCAGATTTGCCCCAGGAAGTTAATGGCTCCATTTGACGAGCGTAGAGACGATTTAGATGCGTACTTGCATCGCTTTGAAAGAATAGCGGTCGGGCAAGGCTGGGCAAGGAACGAGTGGGCTAGCGCCTTAAGCCTGTGTCTAGTTGGTGAGGCTTTAAGTGTGTTTGGATGGATGCCCGCCGAAGAGAGCTTAGACTATGACAAGGTGAAAAACACTTTATTACAAAGATTCCGGCTAACTGCTGAGGGTTTCCGCGAAAAGTTCAGGTCATGCAAGCCGGAAGACGCGGAAACTGGAAAACAGTTTGCATGTAGACTGACAAACTACTTTGAAAGATGGATGGAGTTGTCAGAGGCCAACAAGACATATGAAGGGGTGCGAGACAAGGTCGTAGGAGAACAATTTCTCGCCAGGTGCAGCGACAGTCTGGCGATATTCCTCAAGGAGAGGAAATTAAAAACAGTAGAGGAAATGGCGGCGCATTCAGATCAGTTCGTAGAGGCACAGGGTCTAAGAAATTTAGGAAAGAGTGGCAAGGACGCGCCGATGGCAGCTGCAGGTGAGACGAGGAATCGGGGTCCAATGAACAGGCAAGGGACGCCCCAAAGATGTTTTCTTTGTAACCGGCTGGGACATATAGCAATGAACTGTCGGGCGAAGGATAGTAGACGTGGTCCACCAGTGGTTTGCCAGCTATGTCAAAAGAGAGGGCATGGAGCGCACGAATGCAGATCAGGATACGCAGACAAAGCTGCATGTATGATGAAAGGAAAAGAGGGTGAGCCGAGAGAAAAGAACATGCCCGTGGTGGAGGGAGAAGTTCAAGGACGCAGGGCCACAGTTTTGAGAGACACGGGGGCGAACACAGTATTGGTTAGGGAAAGTCTGGTGCCGTCAGAGAACATGACCGGCTATTTCAAACCAGTCATGTTGGCAGACAGGTCTGTTAAGTATTTACCAGAGGTGCGAGTTCAAGTATCAACACCATTTTTTACGGGATTGGTCACAGCTAGGTGTGTAAAAGATCCTCTGTTTGATTTGATTTTGGGGAATGTATCAGGGGTGAGAAGGGCGGATGACCCAGACCATAACTGGAAGAGGACAGAAGATTTAGAGAAGAGAGAAAAGCCAGAAACGCTAGAAGAGGGGTCGCCTGAGGTAGAGGTAGCAGCGGCAGTACAAACGCGAGCCAGGAGTAAGAGTACTAAGCCCTTAAAACCATTACCGGTCACGAACATTAAAGGGTTGAACATAACGGTCGCTGAGTTCAAGAATTACAGGAGAAAGACGAGTCGTTACAGAAGTGCATACAGAAGATAGGAGAAGTAGTACGAAGGAAAGGGAGTCGAAACCTGGTGGAGTTTTTCAAGAAGAACGATTTATTATACCGGAGGTGTGTGTTCAACTCGGGAAGAGAGGTTCAGCAGTTGATGGTCCCCAAAGAACTGAGAGAGAAAGTACTGAAGTTAGGGCACGATAACGTAACGGCAGGCCACCAGGGAATAAAAGACACTTTAGAAAAAATAACAGAAGATTTCTTTTGGATCGGGGTACAGAGCGATGTGAGGAGATATGTCAGGTCATGCGATGTATCTCAGAAGTCTATGGCTAAGGGGAAAAACGAGAGGAAGATTAGTGTTTGCATGATTGCTGAAGGGCAGGACGCAGACATACTAGATAGTGCCCATGATGCCGTAAAGAAGCTCACGACTGGAGAGCCCTTGATTCAGGCTAACCGGGATAAGAGTATGGACGACGTCCCGATCGAGGTCTGTATACCCGAAGAGCAGAAGAGAGTAAAGAAAGTAGTAGTTTCACCTCGGAAAGATAGGAGATCGATAAGAGACGTTGAGTCCAGGGAGTACCAGGCGCTAGACATGATGGGACATTTGGACTCTGAGAAAAAGGACGAAGGAGATATATACCCGAATGGCCCTAGACGTGTAACGCGTAAGCGTACAAAGAAGATTCGCAAGAGATGGAAAAAATTAGGGCAGACGCAATGGTCAGAATCAAAAGGAAAAACATTTAGGAATGGCACGCGGAAGATTGCAGGACTTAGAAATGTGTATAGAGAGGAAAGAATTGAAACAGTACCTATGTAGATATAGAGTAGATAGAGTATTGTAAAACATGCTTTGATGTAAAGTTTATTCATGTAGAGTGTTTCGAAACATTAACTAGTGAACGTTGCGAACAGTTGAGTGAAGTGCATTATTTGGTGAAAAGTGCAGAAAGTGAACTCTTAAACACGGTGAACAGGGCGTCTGGTGAATTGTGCGCAATAGTGTGGTGTTGTGTAGTGTATCGAGTCTTCACACGAACCAGCACCAATGTCACTACGAGGAGTCACAGTCATCACCTGAAGGCCAAGAGTGAGCAGTTTTTTGAGAAAAAACTCTTGAAGAGGGGGCCTGTGTCACATGTAAGAGGCCGCCTGTGGCGCGAAAAAGAAGAGGAGCACGCGATGCCCGGTGTTCGGAACGGCGCGAGCGCACGAGGCGCACGAACCGAGGCATAGTCGAGGGATGAACGGCGCTGTCCGTGGAGTTTCAACGTGGCACCGGGTCAGGAAGGTCGCATCTCCAGCTATGCTCTGGTGACGGGAGACTTGGGGGTCTGGTTGAGTCCGCGACGCTGGCCGTCCAAGGTTTGGCCGTCGACCTCGGCAAGTTCGGGCGAGGCTCCTGGACGGGCTGCAGCTTCTCACGGCAGGACCAGGCACCCCAGAGAGGATCCCCCTTCTGTGGCAGACCGGCACGTTCTAATCTCCTTGGGACGACACGTCGGCACTTCTGAAGAAGTTGCGACGCATCCCGACGCTAGGCCTAGGCAGGTGGGCCTAAGTAACGCCGAGCGCCATCGCTGACGAGCGCATCACCGACGGGATACCGACGAGCTCACCACCGACAAAGGAGGCAACGCGAGTCGTCGGCATCTACTGCAGTAACGACGCCCCGAATGAATGCGACTTGGACCCAACGAGAGGAGCTTCAAGTCGGCGGTCAGTAAGAGCCCACGTTTTGTTTGCGACGCAGTTAGACTGGGGCCAAGGTGGCCAGACTTTGGCGAGTAAAAGCTAAGACTGACCGAGAGACTTTAAGGCGGAACGAGGCTCCGAAACTGAGATAGTTTTGTTTAAGTAGTTTGTAGTTAATGTGAGTTTGCTGTTTGAGTTCCAGTGAAGACTTTTGTTGAATCAATTTTAGTTGGAAGTTCTCTCTGGAAGTTCTCTGGCTAGCAGACGACAAAAAGAGGCGATGCGCGCTCGCCGCCATCTTTGTGGGGACTTGACAGATTGCGGCGCGGGCGCTTGAGGACTTTTACCTTGCTCAGCCAACTGGCTTGCGTTGACGCTAGTGCACGCCTCCCCGGCTGTTGTGGTTTTGGACTTCGTCTCGCGTACTCGTTGGCGCAGTGCGTGGATCACTGATTACATTGCTTCTAGCGTTATCTTATTAGGGTTCTAACGCACCGTTCCGCCTTGCGAGGCGGTGCCATACGAATGGCGGCGAACCATTTGAAGCTTCCTTTCGTGTGTGTGTGTGTGTGTGTTTATGCCGTCACCGTGGGCGCTCTCGATTATGCTTGCATGGTATTTTCATCGTGTTCCGCGCAAGTTGTTAGCGAAGTTGTAGACGCTCGATTCCCCACATCGCGGTGCCTTTTCAGTCCATCTTTTTCGCGATTATTTACGTGCGACTTTCCGTCTTGGCATCGGACGCGTCGCAGGCCGTTTGTTACGCTGTGCCAGTCACGCAAAATCTCGTAAAAGTGATCGTTTTCCTGAATACAGCTGATTATTTTCAAGGTGGCAACGCAGAAATGGGCCGACTACGCCTCGCGCGCAACGCCCACGCTGGTAGCATGTTTACATTTATTCCACGGCCAGCGCTGTACCGGCGTTCGATTTTGCAAACTTCGGGCAGCTCCGGGTTGTCTTGGAATCCCAGCCCACGTGACTTCCTATCAGAACCGGAACTAGCTGGCTGCCGTCTGACTGCCAGCGGGCTGCAAGAACTCTCAAAATCGAAGAAGCCCAGTAGAGGCCGCCGGACCGTTACTCGCCTGGTTAACAGGCACTTTTATTGCGATAGCAATTATATGGACACGTAAAGCGGATTTCTGCCGTCGGCGTCGGCAAAGCCATATGACGGCAACGGCGATGAAATCGTCGCCGCGAGCTGTATCCTGTATGTGCGAGTGAAAGCGCACGAGGGACGCGCGCTTTCACAGGGAGTGAACGCATGGCGGAGAGCAAACGCATGTTCTGTACCGTGCTCCCTGAACGGCTGCAGAATTAAGTGTCTTTACAATCACTATATATATAGAGCAAATGCAACTTTTCCGTTGCGCGAAAGGCCTTGGGGGGACGGGACGGGACGGGACGGGACGGGACGGACGGACGGACGGACGGACGGACGGACGGAGGGAGGGGAGGCGACGTTTAGCTGCTGCACCAAATGCGTAATTATATAAAAATGCTGCAAGGCGAGAAGGTGGTAAAGACTTCTGACGCTGCTCGACAAGCATCCTCTTCTGATCTCGTCGAAAACCTCCGAGACGCCCCCAGAGGCACCGGCAACAGTCACCAACGCCGCGCGCATTCGTGGTGCGAACGCGGTCAAAGCGCCAACAGTCAGATGCAGATGGCACCGAGAAGCTGCCTCTTCTAGTAATTGGGAAGGCAAAAAACCCGCGTTGCTTTAAGGGCGCGAAGAACCTGTCTGTGTGGTAGATCAGCAATACAAAGGCCTGGATAACTGAAAGCTTGTTTGAGGATTATTTCCGCTGTCTGGACCGGATGTTCGAGTGCCAGAAGCGACAAGTCGTGATCTTTGTCAACAACTGCGGGGCGCACGGCGCCATTAACAACCAGCAAGCTGTTCGACTAGAGTTCCAACCACCGAATACTACTAGTGTGCTCCAGCCGATGGGCCAAGGGGTCATTAAAAATCTCAAGGTGCGCTACCGGGCCCGTTTACTTGGCCGCACACTCGTGTTTAGACAATGGGAAGAGCTACTCCATGAACCTGTTCTTGGCATGCTGGCAGATGCCTGGAAGGCTGTTCAGCCTTCCACTATTGCGAATTGTTTTAGGCATGCTGGATTTTGCAACTGTGAAGAGTCCGGGGCTGGGGACGCAATCGGCACTGCTGAAAAAAAATCGACAACTCAGTCGACAATGGTGAGCAGCTGATTGCAGATTTGCGCAGCTGTGGAATGAACCTTTCCGCTGCTGTTACTTTCCACGAGTTTGCCGCAATCGACAACAACATAGAGT
The DNA here is from genome assembly GCF_013339745.2 of Dermacentor silvarum. Lineage (NCBI taxonomy): Eukaryota > Metazoa > Arthropoda > Arachnida > Ixodida > Ixodidae > Dermacentor > Dermacentor silvarum. The sequence continues at coordinate 9,900,722 of NC_051155.1, read as the reverse complement.
TGGGTGCGGAGCTGGCGGACGACGAGATCGTGCAGCAAGTGACCGCGCCGCCGCAAAGCAACTCTGACTCCGACGATGAGGATGACACATCCGGCCGCCCGCAACCATCAATGCAAGACGTTGCCAACGCTCTAGCATTGTTGTCCAGTGTTTATGACGAGAACATGACGCTTGCTCAGATGCAAGCAGACGTCATTGCAAGCAGAAGGAATTTTAAGCAAGGGACCATCCGCGACTTCTTCAGTCCAGTTCAGCTGGAATAAAGTTCGGTTTTGCAACTCACTGATTTTTCGGACTGTTCTTTTATTCAGACTATTTTTTGGTCCCCTCCAGGTCCGAAAAATTGGTCGGCTACTGTATTCATACATGAAGCAAAAATACAATGTGTGGTGTGAAATTCGGGAAAAAAGCTGCGATATAAACGCAGCTTGACTGGCCCCACATCCCAGAAATACAAGGCAGAAAAGTGACAGCTTTCGTAAAGTCATGTAAACAAGTAAATAGGCACATACATACATAGTGAAATTGGCACAATAAGGAATATAATTATACAAAAAGAAAATGCAGGAAGATTTGCACTCCTCGAAAAAAAATAAAATAAAGTCGAAAGAATGCAGCATTTTAAGCCGCATTTTTTGCATCAAGGAAACACAACAAGAAATACATCATGTCAATAAAAAAAGATTGGACATATCCTATTGCGAAAGAAGGTGCAATCGCTCAAATGAAAAATTGAAATTGTTAAGTATGTGTGGGAGTGAATGTTTCAGCATTTGGAGAACATAGTTTGTTCGGCATTGAGGAACCTTCCAATAGTCACTCTGTTCAGTAGGTCGAGACAAGGTGCTGCGCTCTGAGCATGCTATGGAGGTAATAATACTATTTCCTTTGTTAAATTCAGTTGCAAGGACACTAATAACATGTATAACATAAATATACATGTTATCAAATCTTAACACTTCGAATTTATTGAATAAAGACGAGGTATCTGCGTCATATTCGGCATTTGCAATGCAACGTAATGCATTTTTTTGAAGTGCGAGTAATTTTTGCTTAGATTGCACGGTGCCCCACACCAAAAGACCATAGTGTAGCTGTGAACAAAAAGAATGTTATAGATAAATAACATCTGAGTAGTTTGTCGAAATGATTGACATCTCCTAGGCATGCCTTACTTAGCTTTTTTCTTACCACTTCACTATGGGAATCCCATAACATATTGCCACCGGTAGGTAGTGGGTCGAGGGCAAGAGTGGGTCGAGCCCAAGAGAAGAAAGAAGACCGCGCGCCCCCTTCTCTGCTCGAGCCAGCCCCGACGGTCGCGTCTTCCGAGAGCCAGCTGCTCTACGGGTTATTAAACCTTCAAGTCCACTTCTAGAGGCTCGTGACAAACTGGTGGAGGTGCGGGGTAAGCGTCCTCACGGATGTTGCAGACCCCTCCAAGGATCCGCGCTACGAATCCAGTGCCTGTCGACACTCCCGTGCATCGGGCCAGCCGCAGGATCAGGGGACTGTCCCCAGAAGTCGTCGACGCTACGGTTCCCACCACATCGACCGGTATGACCAGCGCCACCCTTCAAACCGCCCCAACCGGCACGGGAAGCACGATGTCGAACCGTTACACACTTGAGAGCCCACGGATCCCAAAGACGTTTCATGGCACAGTGTTCGAAGACGTCGAAGACTGGATGGTCGAATACGAGCGCGTGGCCTCCGTGAACGAATGGAACGACACGGAAAAACTCAGACACGTCTACTTCTACCTGGAGGATGGCGCGCGTACGTGGTTTCAGAACCGCGACGGGCAACTGCCGTCGTGGCGCGAGTTTTGTCGTCAGCTCCTGGAGACCTACACCAGTTCTGATCGCCACGAACGAGCGGAACGAGCGATTCAGGCCCGTGTCCAGTTGCCAAACGAAACTGTGACCACGTACGTCGAAGACATGACGCGCCTCTTCCGACGTGCGGATCCAAGAATGACGGAGGAGAAGAAGTTACGTCATCTGATGCGCAGGGGTCAAGGAGCAACTCTTCGCTGGCCTCATACGGAGCCCTCCGAAGACGGTCGCGGAGTTCTTGTCCGAGGCCGTAACCATGGAAAAGATGCTTCTGCATCGCTCGAACTTGTATGAGCGGCAAGCGAACAGCATGTCTGCTGCTGACGTTTTCACGGCCATAGGAAGCAACGGCGACTCACTGCGAGAACTCATCCGCTCTGTAGTGCGTGAAGAGTTGCAAAAGACCGCTGTAACACCGCAACCTACGGTAAGCTCCATAGCGAGCATTATCAAGGACGAACTGCACCAGGCGCTTCGTGATACCTTGCCTCCTGCTAACGCTGTGGCAGTACCTCCTGAATACCCTCGTGCGACCTACGCGGAAGCCCTGAAGCGCCCTGCTTCCTCTCCGCCGCTATTCGTTCGTGCTCCTCCTACGGTGTCAGTTCAGTCGGTGCAGCCGATACCGTACTACGACGCTGGGTACACGCCGCCGCCCGTTGTTCATGCCGCTCCATTTGCCCATCGTACGGAGCAAGCGGTTCACTACGTCGACGATAGACGCCCGCCCCCTCGGAAGTCGGATGTTTGGCGCACACCCGATTCGCGGCCTCTGTGCTTCCACTGCGGTGAAGCTGACCACTTGTACCGCCAGTGCCCATACCGGCGCCTTGGGATTCGCGGCTTTTCCGCATACTCGCCGCCGCCCCGATACGGCCAACGACCCCGGGACATTCAGGAATACCTGTCCCAGCAGCGCTTGCCACCGCCTGCCCGGCGGCAGTCGCGTTCGCCGTCTCCGAGACGATTTTCACCTCCGCCCCAGCGGTATTCTCCCGAGCGGTCGACCAGTCCCCGCCGGGAAAACTAACTGAAGCGATCTTTGGGGGCGAGGTCGCTGACGGTCGAAGCGCTGAAGACCTCCGACGGACGCAGTTACGGAAAGATACCGACCCGACACCACCTGCAACTGAACGAGACGACCGGCTTTCGCTCGATATACCAGTTACTGTTGACGGTTATGCCGTTAGTGCTTTAGTGGACACCGGCGCAGACTACACGATACTAAGCGGCAAAATAGCAACGCAGCTGAAGAAAGTGATCACGCCCTGGCATAACTCGCAGATTCGGACGGCTGGCGGCCACGTCGTTACTCCGCTGGGCGCCTGCACGACTAGAGTTGAGATTCAAGGATCTACATTCGTAGCGAGCTGCCTTGTCTTACGCGAATGCTCCCGCGACGTTATCCTTGGGGTTGACTTCCTGCAGGAGTACGGCGCGATTATCAATCTGCAAGAGCGTCGTATCACTTTCTCTGCCGAACGAGCAATCGACGTGCAAGACGGCCGACGGCGCGACGACGTACTTCGTGTGTCTGCTGACAGTGTAACGCTTCCTCCACGTGCCAGTGTCCTCGTCGACGTCACATGCTGTGGCTTACGCGATGGCGAAGCGGTGGCCGAAAGTAACTTGGAACACCTACTGAAACAAGGTGTTTGTGTGGCTCGCAGTGTTATACAGATTCGTGCTGGTCATTCGCAATTGCTTGTTACCAACTTTAGCTACGAGCACCGACACCTGTTCCGCGGCACTTCGTTAGCGTTTGCAGACGCAATAGCAGACGTTAACTGTTTCACGTCAGAAGTAGTGGAGACAGCAGACACGTCTCTAGGCCATCTTGACATCAATTCTGAACTGTCCACCGATAGCCAGACAGCACTGCGCAAGCTCTTGCTTGAATTCAGGACCTGCTTCGCACATTCTTCCAAGGTACGCCAGACTTCCATCACTAAACACAGGATCATCACGTACGACGACGCACGCCCGATACACCAGCAGCCTTACCGCGTGTCGGCAAGAGAACGCCAAGCCATACGTACGCAAGTCCAAGAGATGCTTGACGATGGCGTCATCGAACCTTCCAACAGCCCGTGGTCATCTCCGGTCGTTCTTGTCAAAAAGAAAGACGGAACGCTACGCTTCTGTGTCGACTACCGCAAGCTCAACAACGTGACTAAAAAGGACGTGTACCCGCTGCCGCGTATTGACGACTCGTTAGATCGACTACGGCGCGCCCAGTACTTTTCTTCTCTCGATTTAAAAAGCGGGTACTGGCAAATCGAGGTAGACGAACGCGACCGCGAGAAAACAGCCTTTGTGACTCCAGATGGGCTCTATGAATTTCGAGTGCTTCCTTTTGGCTTGTGTTCAGCCCCGGCTACTTTCCAGCGAATGATGGACACTGTCCTTACTGGACTGAAGTGGCAGGCCTGTCTTGTGTACCTGGATGATGTGGTCATCTTCTCTGAAACATTCGAGCAGCATCTTCACCGCCTACAGAGTGTGCTAGAAGCCATCCGATCGGCAGACCTCACACTTAAGCCCGAAAAGTGCCACTTTGGTTACAAAGAGCTCAAGTTCCTCGGTCATGTAGTAAGCGCCAAAGGGGTCCGACCCGATCCAGACAAGCTTGCCGCTGTGGCCGCGTTTCCAGCTCCTGCCGATAAGAAGGCCATCCGGCGCTTCCTGGGTTTGTGCGCCTACTATCGCCGGTTTATTAAAGGCTTTTCGAAGATAGCGGAACCCCTGACACGCCTTACAAGAGACGATACGCCATTTGTGTGGCATAATGAGCAACAGGCGGCTTTTGCTGAATTACGACAGCGCCTTCAGTCAGCACCCGTTCTTGCACATTTTGACGATGATGCTGATACTGAGGTGCATACCGACGCCAGTAGCATTGGCCTTGGCGCAGTGCTTGTCCAGCTTCAAGATGGAGTGGAAAGAGTTATAGCGTATGCCAGCCGCTCCCTGTCCCGTGCCGAGGCGAATTATTCGACTACGGAGAAGGAGTGCCTCGCGGTCGTGTGGGCGATCATCAAGTTTCGCCCCTATCTCTATGGTCGTCCCTTCAAAGTAGTGACGGACCACCATGCCCTCTGTTGGTTGGCAAGCATGCGCGACCCTTCAGGACGACTGGCACGGTGGAGCTTGCGGCTACAGGAATTTGACATCACCATCGTTTATAAGTCTGGCCGTAAGCATGAAGACGCTGACACGCTGTCCCGCGCACCCATTGATCCTGCCAGTCAGGAAACAGAGGATGATGACGGCTTCCTGGGCGCCTTTAGTTCGTCGGACTTGAGCAGACGGCAGCGTGACGACGGTGAGATTCGACCGATCATCGATCATTTAGAGGGTCGCGACACAACCATACCACGCCATCTGTCCCGCTCGCTGACGTCCTTCTGTCTGCGAGATAACGTGCTGTATAAGAAGAATGCTCGTTCGACCAGCCGTGCTTACCTCCTGGTGGTTCCAAGGGACATGCGCGACGACGTCCTCTTCGCTTGCCATGACGAACCGACATCTGGTCATTTAGGCTTTTCACGAACACTCGCTAGAGTAAGTGAAATGTACTATTGGCCCGGGCTTTCGGCAAGCGTCAAACAGTACGTTAAAGGCTGTCGTGAATGCCAGCGCCGCAAGACACCATCCGTTAAACCGGCTGGCTTACTTCAGCCAATTGAAGCACCTCACACGCCTTTCACCCAAGTCGGCATGGACATTCTCGGACCGTTTCCCCTTTCTGCCGACGGCAACAAATGGGTGATCGTCGCGACTGATTATTTAACACGCTATGCTGAGACCAGGCGCGGATCCAGGGGGGATGTCCGGATGTCCTGACCCCCCCCTCAGATTTCTGCATCGCCCCCCCCCCCCCCCCTGCTGACACGGGGACGGCCCTGTCGCAAAAAAATATGGCCACCAGCATTTTTCAAAAGTATTTTTCGCGAATACCAGTGGTAGCAGCCATGTAGAAGTAAAGCTAGCTCGCTCACAAGCTTAGTTATATTCCGTAGGGGTGTGGTGTCGCGAAGTTGCCGTAGTTATTGTTTCTCATGAACACCTTGGACCTCCTGGCGCCGGCCGTGCCTTACTCGTCCCGTCGGTGGCGTCGAATGAACGAGGGGACGTCCCTTTTGCCAAGCACGCCGATGTCCGCGCGAGCGCCTTCGCGCCTGATCAACTTAGTTCCCCATTGGGGTGTCATCGGTTGCCTCATTTGCTGTCATCGGTTCCGCGACCAACCTGCTTAATGAAAGAGATCTCTCGCTGAAGTGTTCATATATATATATATAACAACTAACAGCCTAACTAAGAACTACGCATAGACAACTTTTTTTTTAACTGTAGCACTCATTGTGATCACAGTTACACGTTGACAATATCCAGTACGAGCACAGTACCGTTCGTACGCTACAAGTTTTTCATTGTAACTTCGCAGTTTTATTGTCGTACATTAAGCATAGGAGGCTCAAGCCCACCGGATCCGTTTATCTGAGTGGGCGTTCTCGCGGAGCGGGGCGAAGCCTCGAGCATGGGCTGCGAAATGGGGGAGCGTGACGTCAGCGGCCAACGCCAGCGCGCGGGCCTAGGATGGCGTCGCGTGGTTAGAGAAATGGGAGCAGATGCGCGCCTTGTGTAAAAGGATGACGTCGCGTGGGAAACAAAACATGAAGACGCTGGCTCGCGCTCACGGCTACTACGCTACATCGTTCTTCTTGTAGGTGGCGTCGTGAGTCTTCACACGCGGTGATTCGCATATCGTAAACAACTAGCGTAGTGGTTGCCGCGTTGAAACGAAGGTGTCTCAGCCGAACACAAAGAATCTTCTTAAGGAAATCAAGGTGTCCCAACAGAACTCCAAAGCCGGACCCGTGCTTACGCATTTATAACGAACCTGCGACAGACCATCCCAAATTTTATTTTAAGAAACAATACAGGCTGATATACCGGGTGTTCAAAATTAAGCTTTATGGTTTTCTTAAAATTAGGCACTGGGAGGCACGTGAAGACCACCTGCGCAAATAAGTTGTGTGGCCAGGGGGACACAAAGTGAGATAATTATCGCTGTCAGCAACCGAATTAACTAAAATTGAATAATTAACTTTTTATTGACTGCAGTAAGTGTGTATGTTTGTATTCAAAAGTTAGAGGCAGTCGTGTTTCTGCACAGTTTCACTTGGAAGAATTCGTCTAGCATGTCTATGCTCCGATATATCCAACTCCAAATTTTAATTGTCGTTCGCATGATTACGCATGCAAGAGAGTGAGGATCAGCGCAAAGCTCCTCCCTGATGTGACGCGGCTGTTGGGTGCAGCGTTTAGTCTGACAACGCGGCGGAGGCATTGGCAAAGATAATAACTGCCCCCCTTCCCCTCACGGCTGGCGAAAAAAAAAAAAATCGAAGAACCCGTAACCGCTGTCGTAACACGCGACCGCGCAGCCTGTAAAGATGGCGGCAGCTGCCATGCCGAGATAATGGCGCGAGCGGAGAAGCCGGAGGCCAGTGCGCGTGCGTAATGGTGACTAGACGACCGGGCATGGTCCTTGTTTGGGCTACGCAAATAAAGTGACTGCTGATTTACAAGTATTGTAAGCTTTATTGAAATCAAAAGCAACAACTGCACCATCAACAGCAGAAACCTTTTTAGCTATGCTAACGAATATTTCATACTGCCGCTTTAACTTTGGTGTTGTCATGCACAAATCTCATGACAACACTTCACCCATCAAGATGTCAATGCCCTAAAAATGTCCAAAATGCCTCCCTTCCACAGCAACGCAAAGCATAAACTGCTCTCGCGTCGAGTCGATAACTCTGCGCAGTGCAATTGAAATTTGGAGTCGGATATCTCGGAGCACGAACACGCTAGAATAATTCTTCCGACTGATACTGTGTAGAAACACGACAGCCTCTAGGTTTTCAATACTGTGAGCGCATTTTGCGCATATCGTCGTCGTCATCTGTACAAACGACTCATCATCTTGTGTGAGCGCTATTTGTGCATATCGTCGTCGTCATCTGTACATACGACACATCATCATCTTTTGTCTCGTGCGGTGCTTCGTCTCTGACTCGGGCGACTGCTCGGAAATAAAGGCATCGCATCGGTCAACGTCTCACAAGTGGTGGAGGTGCTGGGTAGGTGAAGGAGAGCGACCAGAGGAGGTTGTGTACGGTCCGGGAACGGAGGAATCTGGTCCAGGTGTCCTGTCTCGCTCAAAGTTGGCGTAGCCGCGCCTGTCACCTGGGTGACGCCCGGGAACGTAGTAATCCAACCTAGGTGCGCTGTCTCGCTCAAAGGTAGCATAGCCCCGTCGTTCATCCTGCTGACGCCGACGGCAGTAGCGAGAAATGTGGCCGCGAATACCGCAGTAGAAACAAACCGGGCGCGACGACCGCCACGGAGAGTAGTACGGCTGCGCCGGTATGTGTCGTCAGTGTTTCGCCTGCCACATCTTCCGCGTATTGTACGCCCGCAGAAGGCCACACTGGTGCTATTAAGGCCACCTTGAGTGCAGATCTCAATCCGGCCCAGACCAATGCACTCCTCACCATTTTAATGAAGCATGAAGCTTGTTTTGACGTTTCTTCGCGAGGCCTGGGTCAGACCACTGTAACTACTCATCGAATTGAAACAGACGGCTCTCGCATCATTCGCCGTCGCCCGTACCGTGTGTCACCTTCGGAGCGAAAAGTTATAGAAGAACAAGTGAACGACATGCTGACACGCAACATTATAAGGCCTTCAGCAAGCCCTTGGTCTTCTCCTGTTGTGCTTGTTAAAAAAAAAAGGATGGTTCTGTGCGCTTTTGCATCGATTATAGGGCGCTCAACAAAATTACCCGTAAGGATGTTTATCCAATGCCTCGTATTGACGATGCTTTGGATACCTTACAAGGTGCCGAGTATTTCTCGAGCCTCGACTTGCGCTCCGGATATTGGCAGATTCCCATGCATGAGCCAGATAAAGAAAAGACTGCGTTTGCTACACCTGATGGCCTTTTTGAATTTAACGTGATGCCTTTTGGATTGTGCAATGCACCAGCTACGTTTGAACGTATGATAGATACAGTACTCCGTGGCTTAAAATGGAAGACCTGCCTTTGTTACTTGGACGACATTGTCATCTTTTCGTCGAGTTTCTCCCAGCACCTACAACGTCTAGACCAAGTTCTCGCGTGTCTAGCAAAAGCTGGTCTCCAACTCAATACTAAAAAGTGTCGCTTTGCAAGCCGAAGCATTAAAGTATTGGGCCACGTCGTCAGTAAGCATGGCATCCAGCCTGATCCCGATAAAATCGCTGCAGTACCGCAATTTCCGCCACCAACCGCTCTTAAAGAACTCCGCAGCTTTCTAGGACTGGCGTCCTACTTCCGCCGCTTTGTCCGTGACTTCGCCACCATCGCCGCTCCTCTACACAAACTTCTGACTTCGAGCGCGTCCTTTGTGTGGTCGAACGACTGTGAAGCCGCCTTCCAGACCCTCAAACGAGTTCTCACGTCAGGGCCCGTGCTCCGTCATTTCGATGCAACGGCCCCGACTATTCTACACACTGATGCCAGTGGGCATGGAATTGGTGCTGTCCTGCTGCAGCGGAATCAGAAGTCCGAAGAGCAAGTCGTGGCTTATGCAAGTCGTGCTCTTTCTCCTGCTGAGCGCAACTACACGATTACAGAACAGGAATGCCTCGCCATCGTGTGGTCAATACAAAAATTTCGTCCCTATCTCTACGGCCGCCATTTCACAGTTGTGACCGACCATCATGCTCTCTGTTGGTTGTCGTCCCTGAAAAACTTGTCTGGACGCCTCGGCCGTTGGGTACTGCGCTTACAGGAATATGACTTCACTGTCACGTATAAGTCCGGCAAACAACATCAAGATGCGGACGCTTTGTCGCGCTGCCCGCTGTCCCCAAACGCCCATGCTTCACCTTCGGTATGCACGTCACCATCTAGCCACACGTCTCAGCGCACGCCCAGTAGCCCGGGACAGTCAGTTGCCTCAGTTGACTTTCTCCCGTCTACTGACCTCGTCTCACTCCAACGTACTGACCCATACTGCCGTACGCTGATCGACCGACTTACTGGCTTGGCACGACCCCCCAACAGTCGCTTAAGACGACAACTTTCGCGTTTTAAGCTTCAAGGTGGAGCGTTATTTCGATCAATCTACCATCCTTCCGGTAACCGGTGGGTGCCAGTAATACCTCGCTCACTTCGACTTCAAGTATTGGAAGCATTTCGCGACGACGCGACGGCTGGCCACTTGGGCTTTCATAAGACCTACGACCGCATCAAAACGCGTTGTTTCTGGCCGGGCCTTTCCACCTCAGTCGACAAATACGTTGGCTCCTGCGCATCATGCCAACACAGAAAACGCTCGACATCCCTTCCAGCCGGTCCTCTGCAGCCTCTACCATGCCCGTACACCCCCTTCGAAATTGTGGGCATAGACTTGTATAGACCCCTCCCACTCACGCCCGCTGGTCACCGCTGGATCGTTACCGCAGTGGATCATCTAACGCGCTACGCTGAGACAGCGGCTCTTCGCTCTGGTACTGCCTCCGAAGTCACCGAGTTTTTCGTGCACGGAATCGTTTTGCGCCACGGCGCACCTCGTGTCATCCTGAGTGACCGTGGCAAGACGTTCCTATCGCATGTCCTCCGTGAAGTCCTTCAGGCCTCGGACACCATCCATAAGACCACATCATCGTACCATCCGCAAACAAATGGTCTTACGGAGCGTTTTCATCGAACTTTGTCTGACATGATGTCAATGTATGTTCGACCCGATCACACCAACTGGAACACCATCCTACCTTTTGTGACGTTTGCGTATAATACTGCCGTCCAACGTACAACCAATTACAGTCCCTTCTTCCTGGTGTACGGTCGTGCGCCGTCTTTCGTCTTGGACACTACACTCCTTTCAGCACCTGCTGCTCCATCCGCGTCTCTTCCTGAGGAATTTGCCGCTCGCCTCTCCCGGTGCCGTGAACTTGCCCGCGCCAACACCGCTATACCATTCAGGACAAAAGGAAAATTCGCTATGATGCGACGCGTCGCGTTGCTTCGTTCCGCCCAGGCGACGAAGTTCTTTTGTGGAGACCTGTTCGCGCACCGGGGCTCTGTGAAAAATTTCTCCACAGATATCTCGGCCCCTACACCGTTTTGCAACGAACTTCGGCCGTTAACTACAGCGTCACTCCTGTCAGCTCAGCTACTGACCGCCGCCACCGCACTACGGAAATCGTTCACGTATCTCGCCTGAAACCCTACATTCGCCGTACCTACCCTTTCTAGTTTGCGGTCTTGCTGACCGCTTTCCTGAAGGGGGGAAGTTAGTGTGAGCGCATTTTGCGCATATCGTCGTCGTCATCTCCACAAACGACTCATCATCTTGTGTGAGCGCTATTTGTGCAAATCGTCGTCGTCATCTGTACATACGACTCATCATCATCTTTTGTCTCGTGCGGTGCTTCGTCTCTGACTCGGGCGACTGCTCGGAAATAAAGGCATCGCATTGGTCAACGTCTCACAATACAAACATACCCACTTACTGCAGTCGACAAAAATAATTGTTCAATTTTAGTTAATTGGGCTGCTCACAGCGATAATTATCATCTCACTTTGTGCCCCCCTGGCCACATAACTTATTTGCACAGGTGATCTTCGCGTGCCTCCCAGTGCCTAATTTTAAGAAAACCATAAAGCTTAGTTTTGAACAACCTGCATGATCAGGCACAGCCGCCAAGCACATGGCTGTATTGGGTAACGTCCTTTTCCTATAAGCACGGAGAAACCGTACCTGGCTTCGCTACAGGTCTTCTTCCTCTTTCTGGGGTTTTACGTGCCAAAACCAGTTCTGATTATGAGACACGCCGTAGTGGAGGGCCCCGGATTAATTTTGACCACCTGGGGTTCTTTAACGCGCACTACAACGCAAGCACACGGGCGTTTTTGCATTTCGCCTACATAGAAATGCGGCCGCCGCGGCCAGGATGCGATCGCGCGATCTCGTGCTCAGCAGCGCAATGCCTGAACTGACTGAGCCACCACGGCGGGCTAGATGGCGCGAGGTAACACTCGTTTTCATGATGACAGTGGCGGCCGGGGAATAAAAACAGCGCGAACTTCTTGGCAATAAATACAAAAAAAGAAGAAAAAAAAAGTGATTTGCCCTCTCAAGCCTTGTAGGTTACAGGTGCTGCTCTAGCCGTATAAAACGCGGGTTTATCGTGAGCAGAAACGGTGAATTTCGGTAAATGATAAAGGCTACTATCATCATCATCATCATCATCATCGACAGAAGCTGACCCCCCCCTCAGAAAAAACCTGGATCCGCCCCTGGCTGAGACGCAGGCGATCCCACGAGCCACGGCCTCAGAGGTAGCGCACTTCTTCATGCGCCACATCGTCTTGCGTCACGGTGCTCCCTCCACTGTAATAACTGACAGAGGGACAGCATTCACAGCGCAGCTTATGGACGAGGTTTTTGAATTGAGCAACACCAGGCATCGCAAGACCAACGGACTTACCGAGCGACTGAATAAGACGGTCACAGATATGCTCGCAATGTACATAGACGTTCAACACAAAACATGGGATCGGATCTTGCCTTACGTGACCTTCGCGTATAACACCGCCGTGCAAGAGACGACGCGCTTCACGCCCTTTCGCCTTCTCTACGGTCGCGAAGTCCAGACGATGCTGGACGCTATGCTGCCGTGTCAAGACGCTGACCTATTGACACCTGACGCCGAGGAATTTGCAGAGCGTGCTGAGGAAGCCCGGCAGCTCGCGCGGCTGCATATCGGCCAGCAGCAGCAGGCAGACGCACGACGCTACAACATCCGCCACAGGGACGTGTCCTACAACCCCGGGGACCAAGTTTGGGTGTGGACCCCCGTTCGCCGTCGTGGTCTCTGTGAAAAACTGCCGAGCCGGTATTTCGGTCCGTATAAAGTGCTCCGCCGCGTCAGTGACGTAAACTACGAAGTTGTTCCGGACACATCATCGCAGACACGGAGTAGGACACAAAGACAACCGAGCTCAGACATAGTTCATGTTGTGCGCATGAAGCCGTACATTGCGCGTCCGTAACTTTTTTTGTTTTCGTTTTTTTTGTTCTCTCATTACCTTCTTTGTTTCTACTTTTCATTTATCTTTGGGAGATTGCTTCTTCGTTCATTGACTGTGCCGGCGTGACGGCTACTTTTTTTTTGTGTACTTTCGCTTTGCCTGCCTTCTTCGTCGTTGTCTTCTACGCCTATTTTTTTTAGCATCGAGGCGATGCTTTTGTTCGGAAGGGGGGATATTGCCACCTGTAGGTAGTGGGTCGAGGGCAAGAGTGGGTCGAGCCCAAGAGAAGAAAGAAGACCGCGCGCCCCCTTCTCTGCTCGAGCCAGCCCCGACGGTCGCGTCTTCCGAGAGCCAGCTGCTCTACGGGTTATTAAACCTTCAAGTCCACTTCTAGAGGCTCGTGACAATATGCTCGTCAAAAACCATTCTCAATACTTTCGCTGTTGAATAAAAATCAATTGCAGAATCGTTCAGGTATACAGTCGAGTCCCGCTACAACGAAATTTAAGGGACATGCGAAAAATTTCGTTGTGGCGGAACTTCGTTGATGCGAAATTGGTATGTATTGTGGGGATGCGCAACTCTCGCGCGTCTCCTGTAATCTGGCTTCTCCGCGTGGCTAAGCGCCAGCGGCAGTCGTGGTGGTTGCGGCGCATTGCGAGAGATGGCGCGAGTGTCGCAATGCAAACGCTACCAAACGACGGGGGGAGAAAAAGGTCAAAGGCTCTTTGGGTTGGGTTGGGATTCGGGTTGGGATCTGTGGGCGATTCGGACGTCCCGCGCGTGCGCCGATCCATGCTTCGCGAGACCTTCTCGCGTGGCTAGGAGCAGAGCACCGGTATGGTCCAATACTGATCGTTCGAACGCGCCACCGTTCGCGTGACCGTACACGTGAACGACTAGGCGATGTTGTCATAGCATGGGGCGAACATATTCACTCGCTATCCGGTCGCGGTGAATCGGACTTCCTTGATTTGTCGCGCGCCCATGTGAATGTTCTATTGGTAGTAATTCGGCTAGCGTGTATTAGTGTATGAAAGGTGCAATTAATGCCCTTTCGATTGTTTACACTACTGTGTAGTCGTTCCTTTGTCCCAAGAGCCCGGGTGAGTTCGCGAAAACCCTGTCAAGCGGACATAACACAGCTTTGGAAGGGCCTTCTAATTTGACTACTCGGCAGTTCCAATTTCAATTCAGTCCCAGTTTCATTCTCGAAAGGTTTGTTGAAGCAGAAATACCGAATAAAACGCCTTCATTAGGAAGGGACTTTTTTTTGTATTTTTTATGGGCAGCTGACGGGGAATTGGAAAATCTTCGTTGTGGCGGAAATTTCGTTGTAGCGGCATTCGTTGTAGGGGGATTCGACTGTAGCTTTGAAGTAGCTGTGCATGTTGTTCCCTTTGATCGAAACAGAACGGCTTTGGTTTTTAAGCAGTTGCCTTGTAGGGAGTTTACGGTGGACCATGCATACAAGTCACCTAGTGTCGCGTTTGCTGCTGAAATAAGGTCATTTACGTCCACATCTGTGAAAAACAAGGAAGTGTCATCCACATATATGGAATATTGGATTGTCTGTTTTATCTTAATAATGTCGTTGATATAAGTAATGTAGTGACAAATACGGGCACCAGCAGATGACGAAGACGCTTCTTGTTGTTGGTGCTCGCACTCGCTCCGCTTGGCCGTTGCCTGTTTCTGGCATTCATAAAAACGCCAAGCGCATCTAACCTTGAACGCGTCCTATCAATTGGTGGAGTGTGCTGGTTCCCGTTTCATCCTGGAACTCCGTACCCGGACTCTACCCCCAGCCTTGGCAATGCCTGACGACTCGCCACAGCAAGGTGCTCCCGCACCACCGGTGGTCGCCTGCTCCAGCGTACCATGACAGTGAGACCCTGTCATTTTCAATGGCACCGACGAGCATGACGTCTAGGACTGGCTCGCTTCGTATTAGTGGGTAAGCGCCCACAATAAATGGGATGACGGCGACAAGCTCAGCAACAACTTCTACCTGGCAGGCGTATCACAGCTGTGGTTTCACAACCATGAAGATGATATTGCCAACTGGTCCTCCTTTAAAACGAGCTTCGCGGAAGTCTTTGGCCGACCCGCTGTCGCAAGCTCCGCGCAGAACAGCGCTTACGTGGTCACGCCCAGCAATCCGGCGAGAACTTCACGTCCTACATCGAGGATATTGTAGACCTCTGCCGTCACATCAATCCTGCTATGTCCGAAGCCGATAAAATCAGACACATCATGAAGGGGATCGAGGACGACGCCTTCCACATGCTCATTGCCAAAAATCTCCAAACTGTCATGTGGTCCAGTACTGTCAGAGCTACGACGAGTTGCGGAAACAGCGCATTTCTACATGCCTCCCAAGTTCTGACACAGCCAAGATGTCAGCGTTAAGTGTAGGCTCAGTTTCTACTGACACCACAATGCTCATGCGGCAGATACAGTAGTTTGTCCAAAAAGAAGTGGCACGACTATTGTCCCTTGTTTCCTGCGTCCCGGACTCCGCGCAGCAGGCGCTTGCTCCGATGCTACGACAGGCCATAGAGCAGCAAATTTCTGAGGCTCTACCAACCACCTACCAGCATCCGCTCGCGTTTCCGCTTCTCTGACCTATGCTGAGGTCGCACGCCGCCAGTCACCAGCAATGCTATTCAGCACGGATCCTGTTCGACCAGCAAATACCTTCTACGCTGCGCGTGCGCCTGTCAAACCGAACCCGCCTCCTTTTCGCCGTCCTGCACCGCCGTCCACTAATCCTTGGCGCACCCAGGACAACAGGCCTATTTGCTACTTCTGTTGTCTACCTGCCCATGTTGCACGTTTCTGTCGTCGTCGTGACATCCGTACTAGTGCGGGCGAAGTAAATCGAGGCTACTTTCCTTTTGAGCCACCCCACCCCTTCTCCTCCCACTCAACGATGAACAGCTGCTCACCAAATCGACGTGACTACGGCCCACATCGGTCGCCCTCACTGTGTCGCCTTTCACTTTCCCCTATTGTTTGTCACCTCCTAGCCGTCCAAGCGGAAAACTAGCCATCGCAGTTCCAGAGGCAAGAACTGCACTCGAGTCGACAACTTCAAGGCCTCGATATCTACCTGCGAACGAAATAACCATGAATATTCAAGGTGTTTCTGTGCAAGCACTTGTCGATACTGAAGCCGCTGTGTCTCTACTTAGTGGAGAACTGTGCCGCAAGCTAAAAAAAATAACAATTCCGCTTTCCGATGTCTCCCTGCGTACCGCAACCGCGCACCACATTCAACCTTCAGTGGCATGCACAGCTCGCCTTTTCATTCAGGACATTTTGTATGTAGTTGAATTTGTAGTTTTTTCACCGTGTTCACACAATGTTATTTTGGGTTGGGACTTTCTTGCTACTAACCATGCCGTTGTGGACTGTGCGCGTGCCGAACTTGAGTTGTCGCCGACGTGTGGTGCTGCATCTGACAAGCCACCTCCTCGAGTGGTCGTCGCCGCGGACACCGATATACCTCCTTTGTCTTGTGTTCTTGTGCCACTTTCTTGCGACTATGCTCCCTCTTCCACCGCCCTGTTTGTGCCCTCCGAAGCCTTCACCTCTCGCAAAGACTTCCTCCTCCCTTGTGCAGTTCTCACAGTCAAAGTCTTGCAGCTCCATTTAAGTCACGAATTGGTCCTCTTCCCCAACCACCTTATTCCGTGGTGAATGTACAGGTCGGCTTGACGATGTTGATTTCGCCTACTCTACTCAACTGACTGACGACATGATAAGTCTTCTCGTCGACAGCATTACTCCTGTTACCACTGCCAATTCGTCCTCCTTAGAAGCCTTCCTTCCGTCAATTGATTCTGAACTCCCACCTGCCCAGCGTACTCCACTCTTGGAACTGCTCGACCGCTTTCGGATGTCGTTCGATCGTAAGCAATCTTCCTTGGGCCGCACATCCGTCATCGTTCACCACATTGACACCGGCACCCATGCACCCCTACGCCAGCGTCCATACCGAGTTTCTCACGCTGAACGCCGTGTGATTGACGAACAGGTCAACGACATGCTTCATCGTGGCGTAATACAACCCTCACCCAGCCCTTGGGCCTCCCCAGTTGTGCTGGTGAAGAAAAAGGACAGTAGCATCAGATTTTGTGTTGATTATAGGTGCCTTAACAAGATAACACGAAAAGATGTTTATCTGCTGCCCCGAATCGACGACACTCTCGACTGCTTGCAAGCAGCAGAGTTCATTTCCTCTTTGGCTCTTCAATCTGGGTATTGGCAGTTCCCTATGAATGACACTGACCGTTCGAAGACTGCGTTTGCAACCCCAACCCCAGTGATTGTAACAGAACTTGCTTTGGGCGAGAGAAAGAGAAAATGAAAGCGAGAGAGACGTATAAAAAAGAGAGATGGAAAAAAAGTAAAAAAAAGAAAAAGAGAGAGGCAGAAAGAAATGCAAAATGAAACGCTTCAAATGAAAAAATCAATGTCTTATACTTAATAGCGCATGAAAAGGGACGAGGCACAGATGGACGACGCGGACACATAGGGTGGTGTGATGAAGATAGCATCCTGATCTGTCGCTACAAGAAAAACTTTTAAAATCTTTTTTTCTCACCTTTTTCATCTTCGATGTCATCTTTTCCATTGCACATGTCACGTTGCCGTAATGTGTTCAAAAACCAGTACTTATGCGCTTGCGTGCGCTGCTATCTGTTGACTATATATGTGTGAAGTGCTTCGTAGAATAAAAATTGTTGGAAGTTAGCGCTGTGTCCGCGTCGTCCATCTGTGCCTCGTCCCTTTTCATGCGCTATTAAGTATAAGACATGGAATACCAACTCGCCCAATCTACGCTCTTTCAAAAAATTAACGCGTTAGAAATGATGTCGAAGAGATGCTACGCTTTAAAAACAAGCCGACTGAAGCCGTGGCTCTGTAGCCAGCTTTAAGCCAACAGTAATAAAAGGTCCCAACAGATGGCGCGAGAGCAGGGCGAACGCGGGAAACTTGAATTGAGCAAAACCTCCATTGCATCCATCATGGGAGGAGTGAGAGGGGAGGGGAAGAGCGTGAGGGGTGGGAGAGGAAGAAAAGAGGGTGTTAGTTATCAGGGGCAGCAGAAGACTATCGTCTTTTGACGTCATTTGCAGCGAAGCAAGCTGATATGCGGCCAATTTTTAATTTTCATTATTTGATCTAATACATATTAAAGCTGCAGTAGCAAGCCAAACCTTTTGCTCGTCTAAATTCCCCACCCATTTCTCTTACTAGCGTGCATGTGTTTTCACTACTGGTTTATATTACGGTTTCTTCATACATTCTTTGAATATGCAAATTATGGTTATGCGATGTGAATAAAGGACGGTGGCAGTGTGTGTCCAAGATTCTGTGGCCTTAGGTTAGTGGTCTGGAACAATGCAGCACCAACCTACTGAGCTTGCAAGACGCAAATTCAAAATCTATTTTTTTGTCCACTACTGATTGTTGTAGTGGTGTATATGTTGTGTGAGTAGGGTGTTGAGAAGTTTGTACACAAGATGTGCATGTTCTTTTTTTTTCTCGCAGGCTGTGATGCAGTTTAGGCTGTGATGAGTCTGCAGGAAAGCAAGCACAAGAACTGGAGCTTTGCTGCTGCTTAATGCTCAGGAAGCCACCAGATAAATCAACCATGTTCTTACGTTGGTTATTGAAATTGCCGAAAGTGTGCTATTTTTCAGCCAACGTGTTATTTGAGTGGTCTTTTTTGCATTGTCTGCATTGGCGGTAATGCCTTTGGTCTCTCGTCAAATCGCATGGGGCTCTTTGTTCACGAAGCGCGTACATTTTTTGACCAACAGTTTTGTCCAGGATGAGCGGCTGCACCCTGTGTCTTAGTGCCACGTTACACATACTTGGGGCCAGCTCCGATTTTCCAATACATGTGGATGAATGAAATGATGTTTATAATTCTCACAAAACCAGTGCAGTACGGTGTTGTGGCGGGAAAGTAGCTCCTCATGGCAGCTTGACTGGCCCAAGAACCCAGAAATTCGAGCAGCATGGTGGAGCTACAGATTTCAAAATGACGAAAAAAATTAGAGATTATATAAATTTATATTTTATTTATTTATTTACCAGAGAGTACCCAAAGCACCTTCAATAGGCATTACAGGAGGGGGGATAACAGAAAAAAAAAGAAACATTATATCGGCAACATAGGATAAAACACCAAAATGTTCATTACTATACTATTACATCATGAAGTGACTGTACACTTGAGATTATTTTTACAATATCGCGTGGTAAAAGATTTCAGTCTCGGGTTGTATTGGGGAAAAAGGACTTGCTAAACACGGTAGTTTACATAAAGTTTCTTTCACTTTGAGTTCATGTTCCACTCTCGTAGACACGTAGTCGGGCAAATGTAAATAGTTAATGCGATCGATACCTGTTCTTGAATGAAAAATATTGTGGAACAGTTTTCTATGAATCTATGAATTAAACGTCTTTTTGCAGCGTGTACCACCCAATTTTCTTTTTGGCCTTTGTTACACTAAAATTCCTTGTGTAATTTTTAAATACAAAGTGCACAGCCCTACTCTGAACTCTTTCCAGTTTGTCTATGTTTGTTTGTGTCCAAAGCTGCCAAACCATGCTGGCATATTCAAGTATTGATTGGACACTCGAAAAATGGAGTATAGCCTTTGCTTTGATTGGAAATTGTTTTGTGTTTCTTTTCATAAAACCTAGAACGCGAGTTGTTTTGGCAGTAATGTGATCAATGTGACGTGTCCAGAATAAACCAGTGGTGAAATACACTCCCAAATATTTAAATTTTGACACAGTCAACAGTTGCGTCCTATTAATACTATAATTGAACTGAAATTGTTTCTTTTTCTTTTTAGAGAAGCACATGTGCACTGTTTTTTTTTTACGTTAAGGTTCTTGTGCCATGTTGAACACCACCGTGTAATCCTGTCGATGTCACCTTGTAATGTTGCACAATCATTTAAATTAATAACAACCCTGTACCATACGCAGTCATCTGCGAACATGCACACAGTACAGTTAATATTGTCAACAATGTCATTAAGATACATCAAAAAGAGCAGTGGGCCAAGCACCGACCCTTGTGGTACTCCTGACGTCACGTCAGCCTCACCAGATTTCTCTCCGTTAATAAAAACTCTTAAACGTGTAAGCTGCAGATAATTTTTTATGCAATTAATTACAATAGTGCCATAACAACAATAATTTATGGTGTCATTAACAAATTATGCTGTACAACATAAAAAGCTTTCTTGAAATCAAGAAATATACAATCAAATCGTTACACCTTTATCCAGTACACTTGCTAGGTCATGAGCTAATGCTGTGAGCTGCGTGACATAGGAAAATCCACTGCGGAAACCATGCTGGCAATTGTTTAGCAGAGTTTTCTCATAACAATTGCCAGCATGGTTTTCTCATTTAAATGTTTAATTAGGTTAGAGAAAAGAACATCTTCTAGCACCTTGTACACTGTAATAATTAACGACACGGGACAGTAGTTAAACACCAAATTTCGTGGTCCAGATTTGTACACATTTGCCCTTTTCCAATCAGAGGGCAGGCTGTCCTCTTCGATCGATTTTGTAAACAGATATAAATATTTTCAAACTGAACATGCACATGATAATAAAGCATTCGGTATTTCGTCTGGACCACTGGCTTTTGTAGGATTTCATTTCTTTAAAATAGCTTCAATTCTGCACAGACTAAACACATAACCTTTTCCATAGTAACATCAGATCTTCTAGGAAAATTTGTGAGCCTGTGTGCATGATATACCGATGTAAAAAACGACGATATAAGGCATTCAGCTTTCTGGCGATTGTTATACACAAACGTGCCGTCGTTATCAATAGTCGGTATTGTTTGATCATCCTTTCCATTTTTTTTGTGAAGATTTGCCGCATTTTTTTGGGGCGGTCTATTAATCGCAAGTCTAGGGTTTCAACGTAATTGGCCTTTGCTTTTTTTATGGTGTCATTTAATGTAGTTGCAAGATTTCTCTTGCCCCTCCCTCTTTGAATTTACTGTAGGCATTCTGCCTCTTGCGGACTAATCGTTGCACATCACCCATAAACCAAGGCCTACTTTTGCTGCGTCTAGCTGGCATCAGCCATGAGGGACCATGTCGCTCACCTAATTCAAACAATTTACTTTTGAACCTTACCCAGATATCTTCTGTATGAGACGTATCTCACAGCGTCTCAAGAACATTGTAGTAACGGTAAAGTGCCTCTGTTTTATCGCAGTATTCGCTTTCTTATAGCTATATATTCGCCTTGCCCCGCTATTTACAACTTTAACATGGCGCAAGTTCAGCTCGCAAAGGACAGCGCTATGGTCACTTATACCAGGCACGGCTAGTGTATTCTGATCCTCGGAAGGCAAATCAGTAAGTAATAAATCCAGGACATTATTTGCTCTTGTAGGTTGCAAAACAAGTTGATGCAGCGAAAAAAAGCTACACATCCTTAGTAATTAATTTCCCGAGCCACTATTAATGCAAGGGTTCATATTTTCTTGAGACCAATCAATTTCAGGCAGGTTGAAATTCCCTCCGATTATTCTACATTCATAATTTCCTCTTTCAAGTCATTGATTACTTTAATTTGGCTTCCTGGTGGCTTATAAAAAGAACAAACAAACAGACACAGTCTTTCCTTTTTGCAATCGTAGCTTCACCCAGATTGATTCAGCTGTTTGTGGCTGAATACTATATAACACTTTGGAATAAACCTCCCATTTAACTAGTACAAACACACCCGTGTCGATTTCTGTCTCTCCGATAAGCTGCATAATGTGCGGCAAAGATTTCATTGTCACTAATTTCACTGTTAGCCACGACTTGGATTCAAGGACAAGTGGGATTAGTCATGTGAAGAAGGTTAGCGAAATGATGGACTTTATTTGTCATGCTTCTGCAATTCACAAGCACTACTTTCAGCTTGGTATTGTTGCTTTGCTGTCACCCTGATTGTATAACTGAACCAAGTGTCTCATCATAAGTGTACTTGATGTTCAAAAACAAGGAAGAGGCTTACTTTGTCTCCATCTTTACGGTGCAAAACTTTATTTCGGTTCACACTGCAGACCGAGGAAGATTGGGCTAAAGGTGCTTTGCAACACCTGACAAAGGCCCAGCCTCCCTTTGGTTGTTCAAGCACATGCGGTAGCAGCACAAGTTTCACAAATTTTTACACAACTAAGTTGAAGTGAAACATGTAATAATAACAACAAATACAAAACTAACATGCACGGAAGTAACATACACTTCTGCAATGTAAGTCATTATGTAGCATCCAAAACAGTAGTTTATAAAATCAGTCATTGGTAGTTACAAAGCATTCATTGTAGATATAGAAATCATAAGGTCAGTAAAGAAAACAAGACAAAGGTTATGATATTGGTTTACATCTCTCCTAATAGCAAACTGATTAAAATATTCGAAGGAAGGTTACTGTTTGAATGTTCCCTAATCAGAAGATCGATTTCTGGATGACCATTTAAGGTACGAGGTATAACAACCGAAAGTTTTTGAAGGCCATAATTTGTTCGTGTCGTATCAAACTTGTAGTGTTAATGTAGAAAATTGTAGGATGTGTTAACATTTAAATACTTTTGCTCAAAATTTTCTTTATCATTTCTGACTTGTTTGTGTATATGAATTGATAATTTCTTTAGATATGGTTGCGGAATATTCTGCAGGCTGTGTTTAAGAAATTAACTTCTGGTGCTTTCACGAAGTGATAGATTTTCAATAGCACTTATAGCTCTTTTTTGGAGTATGGCAAGTTTCATTACATTAGTTTCTGTAGTCGTACCCCGTATTAGTATGCAATAATAAAAATGAGAGTAGACAAGCGAGTAACACAATAGGAGCTTTACTCGAACGGGTAATGCATAACGAAATTTATTTATTATGCCTTTAGAACGAGCTACTTTGGTGGATAAGTAATTGACGTGTTCTGACCACAGCATATTCTCCTGAAATACAACACCAAGAAATTTTATTTTTGATTCGCGCGCCAGGTAGCAGGTGTGATACTTCAAGTAGAAATCATTGTGAATGGTTTCATTCTTTGGTCTGAACACTACATACTTTGTTTTGTTAACATTTAATTGCAGGTGATTTGCTTTTAGCCGTATTGCGAGTTCAGATAACCACGCATTTGCTATATACTGTAATTCTTGACAATCTTGTCCAGCAAAAAAAAAACATTCGTATCGTCAGCATAAATCACAATATCCTTAGTATCTTGTATGTAAATTATGTCGTTAATGTATAGTAAAAATAGGATGGGACCTAATATAGACCCTTGAGGTACGCCTGTTGAGATTACTCCTGTGTTCAATTAGATATGATTTACAGTAGTGAATTGTTGGCGATTATTCAGATAGTTACTGAGCAAGTCTACCGCTACTCCTCTTATATCATAATAACTCAACTTTCTTTTTTCTTATGTCGTGTGGTACAGAGTCAAAAGCCTTGCGCACGTCTAGGAAGATCCCTACTGTTATTAATTTCCGCTCAAAGTTGTCGAGCATTTCTTCCTTTATACGTAGCAAGGCCGATTCCGAGCTCTTGTTTTTTCTAAACCCAAATTGTTGATCTACAAAAATGTTATCAGAAATATAAAACTATATAGACAATTGTTAATTACATGTTTAGCAACTTTTGCGAATACTGACAGCACAGAGATTATTATTACATAGTTATTTAGATAATTTCTGTTACCTCCCTTGTAGATCACTCGGACTCGGGCCAATTTCATGTTATCAGGAAAAGAACCAGAGGTCAGCATGGCGTTACAAATATGCGCCAGGGGACAGGCGATAATATCGGCGATTTGTTTAACTGGCCTTGTCATTATGTTGTCTACGCCAGGGGCGCATTTGAGTTTGAGAGAATGTATAATGGGGGGGGGGGGTTAAATATTTCATGTTGACTGCATCGTAATAAAAATAATGATTTAGAATACATTCCCGTCATAAAACTCACGGGATCTAAGGAGTCGTCATAAGGTTCATTAGGTGTACCTGCAGTTAAACAGTGTACATTCATTCGATTAGCTAAATTGAAACCGTCTAAAAGTTTCTCCTTCATAGGTTAGAGGTGTGTCGATGCGATTCTGATTAATTGGTTTAACATAGCCCCAGTTTGCTTCGGGGAATGGCATGCATCGAACTTATTTAAGTAATACTCGTTCCGTGCTTTCTTAATGTTGGCTCACAATTTATTTCAAATTTTTTTATATTCAAGAAATAAATTAGAGTCGTTAGTCTATATGAAACGCGCAAAGAAGCGGTTTTTCTCGACAATTCTTTCATACAGTCTCTGGGAAATCCATGGTTTCCTACTTTTCCTGTGTCTCCTAAATGGTTGCACAGGAAAGGCCTCATTACTGTGAAAATATCCATGAACAATTTAAATGAGATGTCTCTTGAGTCGCATGGCTCCAGTCGGTGCTGCATGCGAGTTCTCAAAAGTAAGTGAGGTTTTCCTCGTCCATCTTCCTGAATGAAGTAGGCGGATTACGTTTTGCATGAGAAGGAAATGCGCAGAAAATTGGCATGTGATCGCTCAAACCCTAGTAAGGTGTCTGCGAAAATATTGTCACTTCTATCATTCGTCAGACAAACATCTGAAAGACTTTCTGTATTATTTCTTATTCTTGTCGGAGAGGTTATGCAATTTTCAAAGCCATGACTCTGCATCATGTTAAGAAAATCGACAGATAACTTTTGATTAGATAGTAAATTAATGTTTATATCGCCAGTGTAAATAGCCTTTAGGTTATTTATGAATGCACAGTCGAATGTCTCTTCAAGGAATCTACAAAATTTACTAATGGAACCACATGGCGGACAGTACACAATAATTATAACACTATTATTAACTAGCAATGCCAGGGATTCGATGTCCGAACTAGTCACACAAAATTCAGATATGATAGAATGAGCAATACCTTTTTTGATATACGCACATAGCCCACCTCCATGTTTCTGTGTTCGAGACAAGGAAATGTTTGTATAGTTATCAATGCTTGGGACAACACAATCATCAGCATACCATGTTTCCGTAAAAGCTATAACATCAAACGCTTCATGAAGGTCCTTAAGGTATTGGGTTAGTTCATCGAATTTGTTTCTCAGACTGCGGGTATTCAAGTGAAATAGAGAGAATGAACTTTTAATGGTTTCTCGATTAACTTTGACAACTGTATTGAACGAGTGCACTTCAAAGGCAGCCATGATTTATGGAAAGTGTGGAAAAATAGCAATGTAGGCAAGCTATTTAATTTTTCTAAGATCTATCTCGCATTTAATAATGGTAGCCCACTTGTTTTCTAGTGAACACCTTGCCGTTAGACTGCCAAATGTACTGATGACTAATTCAGCAGCTTTCGTGCGCGTCAGCCAGAGCAGCCGTTTGTTGCAAGCTGTTAGGTTATCGTTGAAACAGACGCCTCCCAGCTTTTGTCTCGGTTCCTTAGATTTAACTTTTGCGCAATCCCATAACCTCATTCTTTTCTTTCGCACAGTCTCTGAAAAGTCTACCCAGACGCTAATGCTTGTGCCCTTACACTTCTTTGCCATAACGAGGATACTCTGCTTGTCTTTATAACTGGCAAATTTGGCCATTAGTGCGCGTTTTTTCTGTGAACTAAAGCTGCCTAGTCGGCACGCCCTTTCAACGCTAACTTGCTCTATACCTAAATGAGAATGGCACAGTTCTGACACTGCTTTCAGACTTAATTACCCTCTCATGTTCATCATTATCTTCAACGCCAAAGAAGACCAGATTATTACGTCGGCTCCTGTTTTCAGTGTCATCAACTTTAGCCATCAGAGAGTCAATTCCGGCCTCATTCTGCTCCACTGTTATCCGGCTGTCTGAAACTGCCGCGTGTAGTTCGTCAAATTTATTTATCTTCGCTTCAAGGTTACCGATGCGGCTTCTTAAGTCTGCCATAGCAACCTGTTGTTCAGCTTGAAAGTTTTCTATGGATTATAACTTTTCTTTGATTACCTTTTGGCCACATAAAAGTTCCTTTAGAAGGGCAGTATCTGGGCCAGGATTCAGCTCAACATCACAGCACACAAGCAACAACAAAAAATAAAATGCAAAA
The DNA here is from genome assembly GCF_013339745.2 of Dermacentor silvarum. Taxonomy (NCBI): domain Eukaryota; kingdom Metazoa; phylum Arthropoda; class Arachnida; order Ixodida; family Ixodidae; genus Dermacentor; species Dermacentor silvarum. The sequence continues at coordinate 9,874,635 of NC_051155.1, read as the reverse complement.
TGACGCAAGAACACAAAGTGACAATGCCTACGACAATCGCGCGATCTATTATTTGAGTGAGAGCATACAGATGTGAAAACACTGGGTGTGGAACCGGCAAAGCAACAATGCCATAAAAGTCTTAGGTTTTGTGAAAACTAACCTGCATGAGATACAACAAAGTCGTGAACAGCCCCGCCTTCGCAGAGCCGGTTTCACGCCCCAGAGAGCGACTGATGTTCCACGACGCTCGAAGTGATGTACGTGGATCGCCCAAGGTTTGTTGTCCAGAAGATCACACCTTCCGAATTTGGTGGCCTGACATATTCCACTTTCAGCTTGATCATCAAATCGGTTATGCTGGATTGATCCCGGTGATGAATCTGCGCAGTCATCAAACTCGATGTTGTGACAGAGCTGTCGAGAATCGCTTCCTGCAAACACCTGGATGAAATCGGCAAAGTCGTGTATATACAAAATACAGTGATCATCTAGTCAATAAAGACATATTTGAATTGGACACAGTGGAGACATGAAGAAAGACATAATTGGAGGCGTGAAAAAAAGATCAGCAGGGGAACATGAGTACATCAGTTTTGTTACTCATCAGTTCATTGAGTAGCCTAGGCAATCTAGAGCATAGCATTTACATGCTGTAATTGGTACTTGAGTGAGGTGTATACCAGTATTCCGGACATTGGGTTGAGTAGGGAGCTTTGTGTTTGTTGAGTTGGACTATTGATTGTATAATGTTTATATTTCTTTTGTGCTCGTTTTTATTAGCTATTGCCAGACGGTATCCCACAAGATTTGTCATTTTCAAAGTTTTAAGCTCTTGAAATAAGCAGGCTGATAGGAAGTTGTACGGCTTGTTACATATATAGCATGAACAGTTTTCTTTTGTAGTACGTACAACTTGATAATGTTTGTCGCAGAAGTCGTACCCCATACAAGGCAACAGTACTTTAAGTGGCTCATGAATAGGGAACTGTGTGATAATTTTTTAATGAAACGGGGTAGAAAGTTCCGTAAATGATCAGACTAGTGATTTGGGAAAGTTTGCCTGCAAGGAAATCTGTATGATTATTCCAGGCCATGTGTTGGTCAAATTGTACACTTAAAGACGTTACAAATTCTTTCAGAAATCTTTCAGCAATTAATCCTAAGGTCTTCTTTCAAAGTGACTTGCCTTTTTTTACTACAAAAAGAACACCTTCAGTTTTTGAGGAGTTAAGACTATGGCCATTTTCGACTGACCACTTATATTTTTCCAAAACGATATTATCATTGCAGGCTAAATCAAATTTATATGAAAGAAATAACGTGGTGTCATCAGCATAGATTACATAATGTAAGTCTCGATCAATGTTAACTAAATCATTAGCGTAAATATTAAAATGACGGGGCCCTAAAATGCTGCTCTGTGGAACACCAATATTAACTGAATGAGTTTGAGATACCTGATCGTTCATAGGGCTGCGCGCTAAAGAGTGACGCTGGCCATGATGATGAATGAAGAAGGTGAAGGTAATGCTCACACTATAAACTGTTTTCTGTGATTTAAGTAGAACTTAATCAGGTCTAGGGCAATGCCACGAATCTCATAATATTTCATTTTAGAAAACAGGAGCTCATGGTTGATAGAATCAAACGCTTTCGAGAAAACGACGAAAGCCCTCGGTGTAAGCAGACCTTTTTCAATATTGTTTAAGACAAGTTCTTTCTGTTCCAGAGACTGAGCTGAGTGGACCTATATTTGTGAACAACAGATTCCTTTCACAGATTATGTTTATCGAAAAAGTTAATTATCCTGCAAGATATAATCATTTCTAGGCCTAGGTAAAATAGACTCCACTCAGTGAAGTTTGCTGCGATTGCTGCTCCATCTGTCGCAGCGCTGCGAACAATAATGAGACGGCCAAAGCGCTCGGGCGTATTCGTAGGCGCGGTGTCAATGGTGCTGTTCGGTCTTTTCTGCCATTGAGGCAATGTCATCCTTCAGCTCGACTAATTCTAATCCATCCACTGAAAGTGTATGGAAGAGGAAGAGGAACAAGTGCCAGTACTGCTGCGTAAAAAACTGCCACAGCCACAAAGGCCAGCCTGGCGTGAAATTGTACCGATTTCCTGGCCGCCCGTGGGAGCAAGAACGACGGAAAAGATGGATTGTTGCTGTTCGAAGAGTCAAGTAAGTAATTGTGAAAACAGCGTTTTCCTAGTGTCAAAGTCAAAGTAACTATATGTTTTAAGGTCTAGCCAGGTCTAGCTGCTTGAGGTTCTGCAACTGTATTTGTGTGCTTAGCATGGTTGGAAGTGTATGGAGCATGTTTTGCACAAGAAGCTTGCATTGCACGAAACTTTACGCGCGAATTTGCGCCTCAAATGCTCTTGTAGGCTGCATGCAAATCTTTGTTGGTTTGCTTGCATGCGTGTAGTCCGATAATTAACTGTTAAATTGCGTTTTTCTGTGATACTTTCAGTGAAGTAAGTAAACTCGGTTTGCGTTGATTTTGGGAGTAGTGGTGGTGCATGTAAATCTAAACTTCAAATGTCTTCACCAAGTGGCGCCCAGTCGTGAGACTGTTCTCTCTCATCAGCGCTTTGTGACGTGTTTGCCTCGTTTACCGTCTCGTGAAGAAGTCATTCAGTTACTGCATGTGCGCTCTTGCTTGCGGGCGCATGCATAGGGCACTGCATCATCAGTATGAACTGCGTAGTATTTGCAATCATGCTCCTCTTAGTTTCTTCAGCGAGAACGACAGCTCGCCGTGGATGCTGAAGCAGACGAGTAGGATCTGCTCCAAACACTTCGTGAACGGTGCAAAAAGCATGATAGCGACACACCCTGGCTATCACCTAGCTATCGTCCCGGATGTTTACAAAGTTCGTCCTATAAAATCAACTGACCAGTTGTCGAGGTATGGAAGGTAAGTGGCCAACCATTTTGTTATCCGCCTGCTGTGCCTTGTAGTGCATTTGAAGATTCAATGCAGATGCTGTTAATACTGTGTACTTCAATTATAGTGGCTCATTTACTTGTTCTAGTTAACCTGCAAATCCAACTGTTGAAGCCCAGCCTAAGAGCGGACATTGTTTAACTCCGCGGAAAAAAAAACGACCACAGAGACAGCATGGAACAAGGACGGGCGCAGTTAGTTCAGCCTAAGGAACTGAATAGTGCGAGAAGTGAAAGCTGTTTCGACACTTTTTTTTTTCTGTGTACTTTCAGGTGGAAGAAAAGAGACGAGGTAAAGTCAGTGGCAACCGGAGAAGGTTGTTGCACCATTGCTAGTACGGATACCACACGGGGCAGCCAAGGTACAGATGCAGACACTGCAGGTCACAATTACTCTCTGCGTCCGCCTGGCTTGGAGCTCCTCTGCGCTGCTGCTGCATCACTACAGGTGGCACAAGAAGATAAGGCAAGTCTCACAGGAAGCATCAAGTATTGACATAAAATTGATACATTGTAATCTAAATAGTATGTCAAGGGCACTTTTATTTGCTTGCGACTGCCTCAATGCACTTCTGCACGGGTATGGCTCACAGTGGAGCGAAAGATTGTGAAATAATTTTGCCTGTCTTTCAGGCCCAGTGAGAATATTTATTTATTTATTTGTTTGTTTATTTATTTATTTATTTGTACATACTGCAGCCCTATAGCAGGGCTATTGCAGGAGTGGGTTAATACAGGGGTGAACAAAAAATAAGTGAAACTGAACAAAGAATCTTACATTAGCAAATTCAAATATTAGTACAGGTAAAGCACTGGAAAATCATTTTATTCAATACAGAAAGCAGCGAAACACTGAAATACATACACAAAGCATAAATCAAACGCAACTCAAACAGTTACGCTGGTTTTCATAAAGAGCACTTTCGAACTTGCTTATCGTGAGTGAACGAAGACAGCTAGGTAGGGAATTCCATACCTCTATATATAGTGCGAGGAAAGAAGCTGTACTTGAAAGTATTTGTATGGGCGTAAAAAGGGACAAGATTCAGCTCGTGGAAGTTACGTGTAGAAGAAGGCTTGGCGAAAGATAAGCAAACTGTGTTCGAAGTACGATAGAACGTGGTAATTATGTTGTGCAAAAATTTTAAAGATTCCACGTCACGACGCACGGAAAGTAATGTTGGGTTTCAGAGAAGGGAGGGCAGATGATAGTGAAAAATGGCGGTCATACCGGCGAAAAATGAAGCAGATGGCTTTCTTTTGAACTGCTTCTAGTTTGATTATGTTGCTTTGGTTATGGGGTGACCATACTGTGGCGCCATAATCGATAATGGGGCGGACAAGTGTTTTATACATTAAGAGTTTAGTATCCTTTGGAGCCTTCTGCATAGTACGACGTAGATATCCAAGTTGTTTTAATGCCTTAGAACACGTTTGATCAATGTGTGCAGACCATGAGAGATTGTGAGTAAATGTTACGTCAAGGTGTTTATATTGTCGAACTCTGGTTCGTTAAAGATGATCCATTCAAGGAATATGTCGCAATTACTGGCGCTGCTCTTTTTGTGAAAGTCCTTATTAAACAACTTTTAAAAGAAAATTATTGTTCATTTTTCATTTTTGGCACCAAGCACCGAAGGAGGCAAAGGAATCGTTCAGTTGCGTATGATTAGTCGCAGAATCGATCACATCGTATAAAACGCAGTCGTCGGAATAAAGACGAATGCTGGAAGAAACATTTTTTGGTAGGTCATTGACATAAATTAAAAACAATAAAGGACCCAGGACTGACCCTTGAGAAACTCCAGAACCTACTCAAGAATTTATGACCTTGCGGAACTGAAGTTGACGTATTGGGACCGGTCAGAAAGGAAACTAGCAATCCAGTCGACCAGACGGGAATTCTTTAGTACGGCATTTAATTTTTGCAAGAGGTGAGAATGAAGTACTGAATCGAACGCTTTAGAAAAATCAATAAAGATAGCGTCAATCTGTTTACCGAGATCTAATTGGATAAGCAATGTCATGGGTGAATTCGGTTAATTGCGGGAAAATGCTGAAACCACGTCTAAAGCCATGCTGAACATTAGTTAGAATATTATTCGACTCAAGGAAATCGATGACGTGTTTGTAAATAATATGTTCCAGCATTTTGCACGAGTGAGAAGTTAAAGAAATTGGTCTGTAATTTGTTAGGTCTGTCTTGTGGCCGGTTTTATATAAGGGTATTACTCTTGCAAGCTTCCAGGATGAAGGAACGATTCCGATTTCAAGAGACTTATTGAATATAATTTCAAGATAGCGTGATGTCCATTGTGAATAACGAAGTAAAAACGAGTTCGGAATGCCATCAGAGCCATCAGATTTTTTTGTGTCTAACGTTAAAATGAAATTGAGGATGCTATTAACATTATCTGAAATATCTGGAATGGAATAAACTGAATGATTATCGAAAGCCGGGCAGATGGGAGCATCGTTTGCGTAGACAGAATGGAAATATGCATTGAATGCATTGGAGATGCGCACAGGATCATTTACACTTTCATCATTAATAGTAAATGAAGATGAAGAATCTGTAACAGGCATGACGGAACGCCAGAATTTCCGAGGATTATTTCTTAGTAATCCTGGCAGCTCGACATGAAAGGAAAAGTCTTTGGCTAGATTCATTTTCAGATTTAGTTCCTCTTTGGCAGATGCAAATCTAGTAATGGCATCGGGGTTGTTACTGCGTTTTGAACGTCTCAGCCGTCTAACGTGGCGTGATAATTGCAAAATTTCTCTCGTCGTCCAAGGGATGGCATGATTCTTTTTCATACTTTTTAACGGAACAAATCGGTTAATGCAGAGCTTTGTAATGCTTTCAAATTCTCGAACTAGTGTATTCACGTCACAATCTTTACTGAGTGTGCAAAATGATTCGAAGCCTTCTGATAAAACTTCAAGAATAGAAGTATCGTCAGAGCGATTAAAGTCCAAAAAAGTTTGAATTTCGGTGCGCGGTTTACAGATTGTGCAACTGAGCGATATAAAACACGACTTTGTAATCTGAAATTCCATCAATAATTTCACACTCGGACAATTTATGAACAAGGTCTGAACTAATAAACACCAGGTCAAGGAGTGCGTTCTGTCTTGTTGTGCCATCAACTACTTGTGTGAGCCCAAATGATAAAGAAAAGTTAATCAGCTTGCTACCTAAAGAACTGCGGTGCGAAAGTGAGGGCCAATGAATATCCGGTGTATTAAAATGTCCCATTAGAATTAAACTACAGTAAAACCTCGATTATTCGAACTCGGTTAATTCGAAGAATTTGAGCGGTCCCGTCATTCTCAATGCAAATTCAACCGGATAATTTGAATGACCCGCGTGGCTCTATTTGGATAATTCGAAGTTTCCAGCTGGTAGCAATGTGCGGCGGCTAGGTTAGGGCGCTCCGTAGAGTCGCCAACCGATTTTCCGAGCTCGTGGGGACTGAAAAATAGTCCGAAAACTCGTTAGGCAAAGAAAATTATTAGTGCGGCTTAAAAAAAAAAAACTCTAATAATGCCCTGCCTCATACTACGCTTGGAGGGGATCGACTTCCTTGGATTTGCGCAGCAGAGACGTTGTCTCCGTGTACAGTCGACACGAACGTCACCGCGTTGGCGATCTGCGCCAACGGAGTTCGCCATGGAGATCCAAGAAACAAGCTTCGCACCGCTTAGCTCTAACGAAGGCACAGGAGGTGGCGCCGATCACTGAGACATGGGTCTCCGAGACACCTGCTCAATGTACACGCCGCATTCAAAATAGTAACCGAAACTTTAGAGATAAAAAAAAAAAAAACGCTGAATTAACAAGCGTGGAGTCAGCGCACACGAGTGCGGCCGCCGCAGCAGTGAGCGAAGGTTCGTGCGGTCTATTGCTTCAACGAAAACTGAGCGGCGAAAGCACAGCGCATAGGTCAGGGCCGTCTAGAGATCGCTTTCAAGATACGGTGCGCGCGAGAACCCGCTCCGGCGCTAAGTACGCAGTTGTTAGTAGAGTAAAAGTCGTCGCCCCCCCCCCCCCCCAACGGCCTTTCGCGCGAGGGAGCAAGTCGCGTTTACGCTCCGCCGTGCGTTCGCTCTCCATGAAAGCGCGCGTCCCCCGCGCGCTGTCACTCGCACATACGGCGGGTTTGCGGCAATAAAAAAACATACCACAATAAATGGTTAAAAGGATAGTGCAGAGCGCATATACTAGAAAGTTTTATCAGCCAAGGAAGAGCGGCCATGACCTTCGAGACGAAAGGATGGCCTTCCAATCTTGGAGGCTATACAGCAAGCCACTGGAATCCAAGCCACTGCAAAATCCAACATGGCGGCCTCCAAGATTGAGTAGTGTGGCTCGGAAAGAGTGATTTTTAGTCCGGGAAATTGACCTTTGGGGTCTCAATTCGTCCGAAAAATTGGGTGCGAAAAATGCATGAACTCAATGGGAACCCCGACGGTGCATTTTTGAAGTCCGGTATATCCATCAAGCCCAAAATTTTGAAGTCAAACACCCCCACGCCCGCTTTCGCGGCAGTTATTGATTCCGTGAACATCGTTCGCAACTTTGTTGAGTGCAGTGCGGGTGATATTTGTATGCTACGTGCTGTGAGCCAGCTGGAGAGCATGGCACTAGGGGCGGCGAACTACCACGCCAAGTAATCCCGCATCAGTGATTACTTCGAGTAATCTTTCTTGGACATGGAAAATAAAGATGGTTTCTTTTTGCGGCAAGTTCTTGCTTGTTTTCTTTTTTTTTATTCATTTCGGTTAATTCGAAAATCCGCTTAATTCGAAGAATTTTCATGGTCCGGCGACCTTCGAATTATCGAGGTTTTACTGTATTTGCGTGAACATTGTGCGTGTTGATATAATCAGTTAGAAGAAAAAGGTTATCGAGGGAGGAAGCAGGTGGATGATAGAAAATGGAGACTATGATTGTTTTTTTGCCCAGGTACAATTTACACCAGACAGATTCGAGATTTGCTGGAGGAGAGATAACCGAAACTTCAGGTCAGACTTCAAAAAAAGGGCGACTCCACCTCCCTTGCCAGTTTTGCGGTCTGATCGGACAGCTACATTCCCGGGTGGAGTGATTTCAGAGTCATAGATGTGATTGTGACGCCAGGTTTCAGTGACGCCGATGAAATGAGGAGAATAGGATGTTACCAGAGAGAGAAACAATGGAAACTTATTCACTAGACTTCTTGCATTCAAATTCAAGAAAGTGAGGTTGTGAGAGTCGCGGGTCTGTCAATGTGAAGACGAAATAGCTGGGGGAGTGTTTGACAAGCCCGCAGAGAGACTGGAATTGTTCACTGGGGTGTTTGCAGCGAGACCTGAATCGTCGAATAGGGCGTTTTCTGTGTCATTCCACCAATAGCGGACATTATTTATGAAAACGTGGTCATAGCGTAACCTCACCACAGAACCACGGTTACGAAAAGAAGAGGTTGCTGTCCATAGCTTCTTGCGAATGGCACGCACGTTAGCTGAGAAATCCTCAGTAACATAAAATTTTGTTCCTTTAAGCTTTGAGACAATTTTAATTATCTCTGTCTCATTCCTGAAGTCTAGTACTCGTAATATAACGGGGGCGCTATCTACCTTCACATTTGGTGCCAATTCTATGACAGCGTTCAATTGGTGGGCATTCAATGATAAGTTTCTCTGTGAAAAATTGGCGCACATTAGAAAAAAGCATGTTGTTGTTTTCACCATCACTTTCATCAAGTCCATGCAAAATTATATTGTTGCGTCTGGAACGATTTTCAAGGTCATCATTCTTTTTCAATAATTCTGAAACGGCCCGAGATAAAGAGTGTACATCAGAACCACACTGATGAAACGAGGCACTAGGATCGGCGGTGTTGTTTTCAAGGGCGGCCACACGAAATTCCAGTGCGTCAAAACGCTTGTTGACAGTTTGCTGAAAAAGCTTGATGTCAGCGATATCACGAGCCATCAGTTTCTGCCCAGCTAATAGTTCGGTCAGCATTCCGGAAATATTGTTTGAGTCATTATCGGTCTTATCAGTTTCAGATGAGCATGAAACATCATCTGAGTTACTGGTATTACGAGTCCCCTTTCTCATAGGGCCACGATTTAATTCTACATCACCGCTAAGTGCCAGCCTATTGACGCAGTACAGTGCATGTATAAAACAAGACAGAAAGCTCTGTGGGCAAGAGAGCAGCAGCAAAAAACGATCATCTGATCTAAAACAATGGGCGTGTTCAAAATAACGTACCTGCACGAGAAATAAGACGTGATTAAGCATCGTGTCGGCGCGCTGCTGCTGTCTTGCCCACTGACGAGCGATGCCGGGTCCAGGCCCTTTAAGCGTGTAGCGCCTCAGCATGTGGCGCCCGTCAAGGAAGAAGAAGTTGGCATTCGACCGCGCGTCAGGTGCAGAGCGATAATAAAAAAATCAGAAAACTCAACGCTGTCAGGGCTAAATCTTTCTCGTGTTAGCTCCGACAGTAAATGGTGACCCAATAATGAACACGCAACCCCAACCATCCCACATGGATCCCGCCGGCGCGTCCACCCAGCCTACCGGTCCTGATGCCCAAGAAGCCGCCAGACCTAGCAGTGCTGCGGTGGCTGCAATCCAACACGTCAACCTGCCACCATTTTGGCCAAACAGCCCCTGCACATGGTTACTGCAGGTCGAGGCTGCACTTCCGTTTATGGCAAATCACCAGCCAACAGATCAGGTACTGGCATCTGGTGTCCTCCTTACCTCCGGACATAGCGGAAGACTTCGCAGATATTTTAGCTTCGCCACACCTGAGCCATCCCTTCGACACGCTGAAGGAAGCTATCATTTCCCGCAAGTCCGAGTCTGAACATAGCAGACTCCAACAGCTGATAACGGCCACAGAGCTTGGTGATCGTCGCCCATCCCAGCTCCTGCGACGCATGCGCCAGCTCATTGGCGGGACCTCCGCCACTCAAGAGGAGAAGCTGTTGCGTGAGTTGTTCCTCCAGGCTTACCGCAGAGCATGGTCCCAGTCCTCGTCGCTGCAGGAGATGTCCCAGTAGACATGCTCGCTGAAATGGCTGATCGAGTGGCAGACTACTCGCGGGCACATAGCCTCAACGCCGTGACCACTTCGCCACCGGCCACCACTGCAGACCCCGCGCTTGCGAGCATCGACAACCGTTTGGACGCCCTTGTCAGACGTCTTGATGACTTCGTACCTGCGCATCACCGATCGGCATCCAGGTTCCAGTTCCACAGTCGCTCCTCGACGTCTCCACGCTCTCCGGGATTTCAGACAACCGACGCGCCACGAGATGGCTCGTCCTCGACCATGTGCTCGTACCACCGCCGATTTGGGGCCTCTGCTGGCAAGTGCACTCGCCCGTGCTCCTGGTCGGGAAATGCGACGACCGGCCACTGACGGCACAAGTGGTACTGGTCGAAAGTCATGCCGCCTTTTCTACGTTTCCGATAAGATCACTGGCGCTTGCTTCCTCGTCGACACAGGAGCCTAGGTTAGCGTCATACCGGCCTCCTGTGCAGATCGCCGTCGCAACGAACAGACCTGCCCACTCCAAGCGATCAACAACTCCGCCATTCCCACATACGGCCAACGCTCTCTTACACTTGACCTTGGACTGCGCCATACGTTCCGCTGGATTTTCATCCTCGCTGATGTCTCGCAAGCTGTTCTTGGAGCTGACTTCCTCAGATTTTTCAACCTTGCTGTCGACATGCGTGCCCATCGCCTCATCGATCTCAACACGCGCCTATCCATCAATGGTATACCCTGCACTTCCTCATCAATGAGCCTTCGAGCTCTCACGCCCGCTTCGCCGTATGCAAAAATACTCGCGGACTTCCCCAACATCACGAAGCCGCACACCAGAGAGTCACCGGTGAAGCATTCCGTAACTCACCACATTGTGACCACTAGACCTCCCGTTTTTACACGGCCTCGTCGACTATCTGGAGAACGCCTCACCATCGCCCGTCGTGAGTTTGAGCACATGCTTGAACTTGGCATTGTGCGGCCTTCCTCCAGCAACTGGGCATCGCCACTCCACATTGTGCCAAAGAAAGATCCTGGCGACTGGAGACCATGTGGGGATTACCGCGCTCTCAATGCCCACACCTTACCAGACCGCTACCCACTTCCTCAAATACAGGATTTCACATCAAATTTGGCTAGGTGCACTATCTTCTCTAAGATTGACTTAGTGAAGGCTTACCATCAGATTCCTGTAGAATCCTCTGACATTCCAAAGACGGCCATCACCACCTCTTTTGGTCTGTTCGAATATGTAAGGATGCCTTTTGGACTGCGCAACGCAGCACAGACTTTTCAGCGCACTATCAACGAGGTCACGCGAGGTCTCGATTTTGTATTTGCCTACCTTGATGACCTCCTGGTCGCAAGCTCATTGGGCCCTGAGCATGAAGACCACCTGCGCACCCTGTTTCACCGTCTGGATGATTACGGCCTCGTCATTAATCCCAATAAGTGTGTCTTCGACGTCGCTACAATCGAGTTCTTAGGCCACCTTGTCACTCCACAGGGTATCCAACCGCTCGCCAGTAAAGTGAAGGCTATCCAAGACTTTCCACCCCCGACATCAATGAAACGACTCCGAGAATTCCTGGGCCTACTAAACTTCCATCGCCGCTTTCTTCCTAAGTGTGCCACTTTCCTAAAGCCATTGACCGACCTATTAGCCATAAAAAAAGACCCGGCTGCGCCACTGGAATGGACCGATGCCGCCGCATCTGCCTTCGCCACTGCCAAAAAGGCTCTGGCAGACGCCACCATGCTCATACATCCCGTTCCTGATGCCCCAATTCGTCTCATCACCGATGCATCGACTGTGGCAGTTGGCGCTGTTCTCGAGCAGCACGCGTCAGGTTGGCAGCCCCTTGGTTTTTTCTCCCAAAAACTCAAACCACCGGAAGTAAAATACAGTACATTTGCCCGAGAACTCCTTGCGGTGTACTTCGCCATCAAACATTTCCGCCATTTACTGGAGGGCCAGGACTTTTACGTCGTTACAGACCACAAGCCCCTGACGTTTTCCTTCCATCGCAATCACGGCAATTACACTGCAAGGGAGATCCGTCAACTATGCTTTATCTCCGAGTTCACTGTGGATCTCAGACATGTCCACGGGCCGGAGAATGCCGCCGCTGATGCACTCTCACGCATCGATGCCTTGTCGACCCAGCCACCACTAGACATGGAAGAGCTAGCAGCTGCCCAGAGCAACGATCCTGAGCTGCATAGTCTTCGCTCTTTATCCACGTCTCTATCTTTCACGGAGTGCCTGCTTCCATTTTCTACCTCATTAATAACGTGCGAAACGTCTACTGGTGTTCCTCGGCCCTTCGTGCCTACAGCTTTTCGTCGTGCAATTTTTGATCAATTGCACAACATGAGCCATCCGGGTATTCGTGCGACCCAGAAGCTAGTCACATCTCGTTTCCTTTGGCCAAGCATCAATGCTGACATCCGACGCTGGGCGCGAACCTGCCTTCAGTGCCAGCGTGTTAAAATTCGCCATCACACGGTCACGGCACCATCTTCCTTTCGGCCTCCCGACGCAAGGTTTTCCCACGTCCATCTCGACATCGTAGGCCCTCTTCCACCATCACAAGGGGCCTGTTACCTACTGACATGTGTGGATCGCTTCACCAGATGGTCGGAAGCGTTTCCCATTTGCGACATCACAGCACCGACAGTGGCTAAGGCTTTCACAAACGGCTGGGTATCACGCTTTGGATGCCCTTCTGTCGTCACCACCGATCACGGTCGTCAATTTCAATTGGCCCTTTTCGCCGCACTTGCCAATATCTTGGGCATTTGACACATCCACACGACTGCCTACCATCCTTCAGCCAATGGCATGGTCGAACGGCTTCATCGACAACTGAAAGCTGCCCTCACTGCTCACCAGCCAAGAGAATGTTGGCTTGATCACCTCCCCTTCGTACTTCTGGGCATCCGATCAGCATTGAAGATGGATCTCGGCTGCTCATCAGCCGAACTAGTCTATGGCGTGTCCCTGCATCTTCCAGGGGAATTCTTTGAGTCGTCGTCGCCCCCTTCCACTCATGATGCCTCCACGTACATTCGAGAGTTGCGCACCACGTTTCACGACCTTGCTCCTGCAATTCCTGCCAACCGACACCCCCAGTCTGTCTTCGTCAGCCAGGATCTGCATGACTGCAGTCACGTCTTCATCGGCGCGACCAAATACAGCCACCGCTCACACCTGCCTATGATGGCCAATTTCGCGTACTCCGTCGTACCCCTAAGATGTTCACGCTGGACATCAACGGCCGTGAAGACGTCGTGGCTGCCGATCGACTAAAACCTGCATACATTGCCGCTCTTGGGTCCGCGGAGCTTCCATATCCAGTCTGGATGCCTACATCCAAGCACGCTCTACGGGGGGGAGCCCTGTAGTGCCTCAGCATGCGGCGCCCGTCAAGGAAGAAGAAGTTGGCATTCGACCGCGCGGCAGGTGCAGAGCGAGAATAAAAAAATCAGTTCGAAAACTCAATGCTGTCAGGGCTGGATCTTTCTCGTGTTAGCTCCAACAGGCGTTGTGTCGATGACGTCATTGTCCAAGAGCATGCTTTGATTGGGCCATCCGATGACAGTCACGTATAAGTCGGAAGCAAGTGGCGCGAGGATAGGACTACTATCGCACTTGCCAAAGCTGTCACACGGGGAGGTGACAGGGCAGTTCGGACGCAGACCATCATACGCGGGCACAGGCTGTAGCTTCAAATGCAGCGCCTGGTCAACGGATGGTTCCATTTCGCAGCATCTCGAGGAAAATAATGCAGCTATATAAATATCATTTATATAGCTGCATTACCTTTAATGTGTGCATCGTTTTCTAAGCTAACATTTAAATATAAAACCTTGCTTTTCTTGAAGACATGCAATCCTTGTCCTAAAACTTCCAACGTGCGCATATTCTCCGAGTGTAGTACCCGTGTGTAGTTTTTTACCTGATTTTCCATTGAGTGCATGTCTTTTTTTTTTTTCTGCTTTCAGGCATGCCAAACTGACGGTGATTTTGTGGCCTCCAGCAGTTTCAGTGTTCTGTTGTGTTCTGTGCAGGGTAACAAATCATGCACCCAGGTGGAGCACAAAAGTGTTTGTAGCGCAGCGGTTCAGTGCAAACCGCCCACGACTTCATGCCATAGTGGATTTGACCACCAAACTATCTGCTTTACTGGCTATCAAAGTGTCAAAAAGTGTGCACCTGCTGTCAGGGACCTGTGTGGAGTGACACTAGATGTGGTTGCTCTACTAATGAGCATAATGCCAGCCTGTGCAGAGTGTAGGTGTGATATTCCAGTAGCAGACAGGGTTTTGATGTTTCTGATGAAGCTGGGCATCAGCTATTCATCTCTCGCAGTACTCTTTTCAGTGAGTCGAACTACAGTGTCGCACCATAGTGTCCTGAGAACTCTGAGAACTGCCACCCAGAAGTGGACTTTTCGTCCCCCAGCTCATGTAATAATGAAAACTATGCCCGAGTGCTTCAAAGCAAACTACCCAGGCTGTTCAATGATCATAGACTGTACCGAGGTGCGTACAGAACAGCCTAGCACTGTGCAGCAGCAACGAGTACTTTACTCCCACTACAAAGGAGGATATACTCTAATGTTTCTTGTGGTGCAGTCTGCTTCTGCTCAAAGGCCTACGGTGGAAGATGTTCTGATGCATACATCACTGTAGATTCTGGATTTTTAGACTTAGTGCAGCCAGGGGATGTGGTCATGGCTGACAAAGGATTTCCAGGGATAAAGTCTGGGTTGAAACAGGTACAAGCTGTGTTGGTGATGCCTCCCTTTCTACAAAACAGTGACCAGTTCAGTGAGGGGGAGGTAACAGAGACGTACAGTATAGCACAGGTTCGTATTCATGTTGAAAGAGTGATCCAGAGAATTAAGTGTTACAATATCCTGAATACTAGAGTGCCTACAGAGCTGATCTCGGCAATGAGTGACGTGTTTCATGTAGTATGTTGTGTTCTTGCTAACTTGCAGCCTCCAATCATTCGTGAAAGGGCGTCTGCAAGTGAAAGCGTGTAATATTATATTTTGATGTGTTAAATTCATGACTCCGATTTCAGACTGTTATGCTTACTAGGTTTCGAGCTTATTAAAGTCTTATATAAACCAAACATAGTGATGAAAGTGCATGTGTGAGGTTCCATTGAATGTATACAAGTGTTTGTGTTTAAGCTAGTGCTGTATAGTTATGGCAAGGACAGTTCTGTGAAGTTATTTGCAAGAATGCATTCTTTCTAAAAAGAATGTTAAGCTATCAATCTTGTAAGTTGTGTCTTGCAATGTAAATAAAATTTCCTATGTGTTCTTTTAAATCTGCAGTGTTCTGCCATTTAATTATTTTATGTGGGTGTAGTAAATACAAATGACTGGCTCCATACATACCAACTAATGATTCCTACAAGCTATATTTTTCGAAATTTTTGTAAAACAAGAGTTCGGAGTTTTGAAGTGTGCCTCTAAGAACAGCTGTGTATAAGCTTACTAGGTTTGGCAACTGCCAATTTCTGATTTACAAACTCAGCTGCAAGTGCATGCATTTGATGCTACTGTGCGAGACAACAAACTTATGCAGAGGAGTGATTGATTACATTTATTCCATGAATTTTATTTTAATTTTATTTTACATACTTTCAAGGCCCGTAGGCGCTACAGAAAGGAGTGGTACATACAGAGAAAAGGAATGCAGAACAATGAGTAGAATAATTTGTTAGATGGCACGGAAAACAGCAGTCTTGAACCTCGATGCGTCTGTAATAGTGGCGACCGATGCGGGAAGGGGTGGTTCCAGTCGTTGCAGGTGCGAGGTAAAAAAGAGTAATAGTACGCATTCGTACGACAAGACAGCACGAAAACTTTATGAAGCTGCGAGATGAAATGTAAGAAGGAGGAGTTTTCTCTTTTAATACCGGGTTGTGGTAAATCTTGTGGAAAAGGCAGAGGCGACTGTATGCACGACGTACTGAAAGATCCGGTATGTTAAGGGTTTGCTTCATGAGTGTAACGCTAGCATGACGAGAGTGATTAGATAGAATAAAGCGAGACGCGCGGTTCTGAATGTCTTCGAGGGAGAGGGTAGTGATACTTGAGAGGGATCCCAGATGGCTGAGGTATATTCTCATTTTGATCGAACAAGTGTTTTGTAGAGCGTCAGTTTTAAAGATGCAGGAACGGCGTAGAAGTTTCTGCGCAGGTAGGCTAGCGTGCGATTAGCGTTAGAAGTTATATATTCAACATGCTTGTGCCATGATAGATCGTGAGTGATATAAAGGCCGAGATACTTGGAAAAGTTAACTTGACAGAGAGGAGCGCTATTGAGAAAATACATGCGTGTGTCTGTATTGTTAGTGCGGCGTGATATGCGCATATATTTACATTTATTTACATTTAGTTTCATGTTCCATGTATTGCACCCATATGGATAAATTGTTAAGGTCTTCTTGCAGTTTAGTGGAATCGGCGGGGTCACTAATCTTATGATATAGTATTACGCAGTCATCAGCAAATAGGTTAATTGAAGACGATTTGACGCACTCAGGGAGGTCGTTAATATAAATTAAAAAGAGCAGATGCCCGAGGACAGATCCCTGCGGGACCCCTGATGTAACTGATAAAAAAGAAGATGAAGCGTTATTGGCAGTTACGTACTGGGTTCGATTGGAAAGAAAGTCTTTAATCCAAGCTAATACTAAAGGATCAATCTTAAGCTTGTCGAGTTTAAGGTTCAGTAGATCGTGCGTTACGGTATCAAAGGCCTTAGCATAGTCCAAGAAAATTTTATTTCATTTTATTTCCTTAAAGACCCCACGTGGGGGTATTACATAAGGGGTGGGGTCAGCAAAACATGAATAACAATGCCATATGTGTTTATGTACAGAAAAGGTTATTTAAATTTTCAGCGAATGCTGATGCACAGGTGATGTCGACGATATGTTTGGGAAGGCCATTCCAACCTTTAGCTGCACGTGGAAAGAAGGAAGCTGAAAAAGTAACAGTTCGGACCCGTGGACGAAAAACTTGAAGGGTGTGGCTGGTGCGGTGAGACATGTACGATGCTGGCATGATGTAAGGTGCACGATTAAGTGATGAGTAATAGAACTTGTGGTACAGTAATAGAGTGGCTTTGCGACGGCGAACTGAGAGAGGCGATATCGAAGATTTAGTTTTCAAAGCTGAAACACTGACGTCATACGAATAAGAAGAATGGATGAACCTTGTAGCGCGATTTTGGACTGCTTCTAGATCGTTTATGTGGTTGACATGATGCGGGTTCCATGTGGCAGATGCGTATTCTAGTTTAGGTCGAACGAGTGACTTGTAAGCGAGCAATCTTACGTGATGTCGGGCGAGGCGAAGATGACGTTTAAGAAATCCCAGTGTTTTGTTTGCTGATGATATCACGTTAGCGACATGTGCGTTCCATGTTAGGTCTTTAGATAATGTAATGCCTAAGTATTTGAAAGACGATACGGATTCTATGGATTTGTTAGCGATTTTGTACTGAAATTCATGAATCTTGTGTCGACGGGTAATGGGGGAGGAGCTTGCATTTGCTAGGGTTAAGAGTCATGAGCCAATTTTCACACCATTGTTGGATGTGGTTAAGATCCTGTTGGAGGGCTTCTTGATCAGTAGTGTTAGTTACTCGGCGGTAGATAACGCAGTCGTCAGCAAACATTTGAATTTGGCAATGTACATGCAGTGGGAGGTCGTTAATATAAATCAAGAACAAAAGAGGGGCGAGAACGGAGCCTTGTGGGACACCTGATGTTACAGGAAGAGGATTAGACGACTGGTTATTTATGATGACTGATTGAGAGTGATTTGTTAAGAAGGCTTTGATCCACTGTAGTACGTTATGATGTAGATTTAAGTGAGATAGTTTTTGTAATAACCGTTGATGTGGAAAGACATTCCCAGTTTGCCAGTCATTCGGAATGAGACCTGTAAAAAGTGACTGAAAATAACAGTTTCAAATACACTGCAGCATTACACTTCATATTTCTTAGTACTTTCGAGTTGATTTCGTCGATGACGGCTGACAAGGACAGTTTCATTTTCTCAATTAAGGACGAGATACCGTTTGAAGAAAAGGTTATCGCGTCCATCAGTGACGTGGTATTAGTAGGTGGCATCTATGAAGGCGGGTTGCGTTCTTGTGTGAAAACTGTTGAAAATGCGGTATTGAAGATGTTAGCGCAGTCTGTGTCGGAGATTGGTTCACCCGACGCATGAGCGAGTGCAATTGAGGGCGTTGGTGCAGGGTTGATGACTCACCAAAATTTCTTAGAGTTATCGCATAGCATGCGCGGTAGGTCGTTATTAAAGAATGAGTGTTTTGCGTCGGTCATCGCGGTTAAGTATTCTTTTTCTGCTGAGTAGTATTTTTCCCACGCTTCGAGGTTTCCTTTAAACTTTGCTGTGCGAAAAAGCCACTTCTTTTTATTTTCGAGTTTTTTTAGTGACTTAGAAAACCAAGGTGGCGACCGATTTTGACGAAATGTTATTCTGGGCATAAATCTTGGTGTTAGGTCCTGTAGTTCATTCTTAAATATCGACCAATTGTCGTTAACCGACCTCTGGTTAAAATTGGCTTCGAAGATTGGGAAAAAGTTGCTGAGTTCATGATTAATGGCGTTGTAATTACCTTTGTCATACAAGGTGATTGCTTTCTTTCGTGTTTCATGGTGCTCGGTGCGGAGGGGAAAATTTCCTTGAATAACTTTATGGTCGCTAATGGGCTCTAGATACGTAATGGATGAAAAACTGTCAGGATGAGTGCTCAGTATTAAGTCTAAAATGTTGCTGGAGTTGCCTGCGATGCGTGTTGCGCTGGTAACTAGTTGATTAAGGTTAAAGTTCAAACATCGAGAAAATTCCTTGATTCTGCGGTGATTGTTTGTGAATGAGGTTGGTTATGCCAACCTATTCCTGGGTAGTTAAAATCACTGAGGAGAAGAATATGTGCGGTCGGGTATGATGTCGTAAGTTGATTTAGCATGTTGTTAAGCTCATGGGAAAACGTTGGGATCTACTCCGTTCTAATCGGCGTGTGTTATCGGCCTCCGCATGCTAATGCGGAGGCCGATAACACACGCCGATTAGAATGGAGTGTGGTGAAGTACGGCACAGAAGCCACAGTATCTCCAAGTCAGATGTGATACTGATGGTTGAACATGAAAGCTCCGGACTAGCAGCAATCAATACACCGCCCCCTCGAGAACATGTGCGATCATTTCGATAAACAGAAAAATTTGGCAAGTCAACAATAACTTCAGAGTCGGTGATATTGTTGGTAAGCCAGGTTTCGGCCAGTATCAGCATATTGCTGTTAGACGACGTGACTATGTTAGACACAAGTTCTCGTTTCGGCATAAAACTGCGAATGTTAGTGTAGATTATAGAGAACCAAAGAGGGTTGCTTGCTGAGGTACCGGGACGGGTATTAGCTAATTTTGGGAAAGGTGACCACTCTATTTCTCTAACCGTCTGTGATAAGGTATCGTACACGAAGTGTTTTGTACTGATGTGCAGTGTCTTGTAGTGCAGTGAAAATTTAACACCTTTGGATTTGGCAAATGCTACAAGATGACTGCGCGCGGTTTGGACAGGACGAGAGACATCTTCACCGATGCTATAAGATGTGTTCTTTAGTTTCCGGGCATTTGAAAGAATAGTGTCTTTGGTTTTGTAGAACGTGAATTTGGCTATTATTGGTGGTGATAGTTATCAGAATGGCGCCCGAGTTGATGTGCGCGTTCGATTTCTTTAGGGTCGATTGATATGTTAAGGCGATTCTGGCAATGACGAATGATAATATCTTCAGTTTCGGCATATGTTTCGGTCGTATTAGTGTCTTCAAGGCCATAAAATATTAGCTTGTTCCGTCGCGATCGATTTTTGGCGTCATCTAAACGTGCTTCTAGTGTAGAGACTAAGCAGGCTGTCTTGGTTGCGTTAGTTTGAATGGAATCAAGTTCTGTTTTGAGGGTTATAAGGGTTTGGTAGTGATTCTCGGGAACGGTCATCCTCTCATTCAGATCGCGAATGGTTTTGTCTGTTGTTAGTAGCTGGCTTTTTAGTTCGCCAACCTCGGTGATGAGCAAGAGATTGACTGGCGGAAATTTTCTGCAGTTCGGCGAGAATGGCGTTAGAATCGGGATCGGGGTTAGATTCAATGTCACTGGATAACAAAAGAAGGAGGGAGGAGGTGGTGTGAAAACAATCAGTAGCGATAGCATTCAGACGCTGTGGGCTTCGTAGCTGCACTAAGAGGTAATTACTAGTTTTCTTTGAAAACAGGCTATACTGTTTACTAACCTGCATTGTCAGGAAGAGCGGATTAGTGGTCTTTTCTATGGCACAGCCACCAAGCCCACGAAGTATCGTTGACGGTTGTTGTGGTTTTATACCTGATTAAAATGGTGATGTCGACTGTGATGGGGGCAATCCAGGTGGCGGCGAGGGTTCTGTAGGTCAGTGGTGGTGCGTTGAAGGCAGCGGTGACGTTGGTGATGACGTAGCCAGTCCCAATTTCACCGCAGCTGAGGTTAATCAGCAGGAGCGGCAGCGGACCCGACGGCGCAGCCGTCAGGCTAGGCAACATTGCGACGATGATTGTGACAAGTACCTGCATTGTCAGGAAGAGTGGATTAGTGGTCTTTTCTGTGGCACAGCCGCCAAACCCAATGCAGTCAATGTCAAAGTTATTGTCAGATGCAGCAAAAAGATCATTAGTAAAGTAAGCTAGTTGGGTTTCGCACAAGTAAATTTTTCTGAAGCCATGTTGACAGGAATAAAAGAATGAATTGGTCTCCAAAAAGTCAACAAGGTGAGAGTAAATGACGTGTTCCAAAAGTTTGCATGGGATGCTTGTCAGTGAAATGGGACGGTAGTTCTCAGGAGCATGCGCATTGCCTGACTTTGGGACTTGTCACAGCTGTCCCCGATAGACTTCAGACTCTGCCCAGGCGGCACTGCGGAAAAACCCGCCACCAGCGCCCCCATCGCAGCCTTGGCGCTAACTGAGTAGGGCAAAGAGAGCTGTCCGCAAGCGAGGCTGCATAGGCCACAATGGAGGCCCCTCTTTCGGTTGAGTTGAGGCACGGTTTCCTAAATATCAAGGACCTGGAAAGCTTCTTCCGCCCATCCACGCTTCGGAAAGGGAGCAGAGCGAAGTACGTGTACAATGTAAAAGAAGTTTCAGGTGTAATTTCGGCGCGCTGCAACTCACAAATACAGCGAGCATCGTACGACGTCGAGTTCGAGGCAAGCATTCCGACGTCCGTTCTCTAGCGCCTAAATGTGTTAAATTTGGGTACGTACATAATGTGAAAGCGATGAAGTACATATATGGTTAAGTCAGTTAGCTCAACGCCTCCTGTCTTTATAGGAGGTGTTGGTTAGCTATGTAGCTTACGGTGAGTGGTACAAAGCTCGCTTTATCAGGGGCGAATGGCCCTAGCGACCTTCGCCTTTTCAGTTGCGTTCTCGCTTCAGCTCTCGCTTCCTGGGCGTTCGAGTGTTATCGTGCATCTTCGAATGTTTTCTTCTTGGTTGTCGTCCGTTTGTATTTACTGCAAATGGAGATACGTGCGTGTCCGCTTTCGCGGGGTACAACCGAAGGCAAAACAAACGTAAAGGTTGTCGCGAACGATATTTTGGGATTTATTTGTTTGAACACGTGTTAGCATTCGGTAGTTGTTGCACGTGCTAAACTGATGGCTATCTGGTTTCAAATCTCTCAAAGGGTGACCGCTTGTTATTCGATTGTTTATCGCTCACTGCGGCGCGATTACATCTGTTCCCGGGCAGGCGCGTATATACACAAACGATGCTGCCGTTTTTGCGTTTCCTTTTTTGGAGACCATAAAAGCTCTATCACACCTTGTTGGCGATAAGACGAAGGCTTCTCACTTGTTTCGGTTTTCGGACGTGCACACAACCATTTGTCAGTGCGCACATCTTCTTATTCATGAATAAACATTCTGTATATTACAACACAAACGATTTTCTCGTCACTTTACCCTCAAAGGGTTAAGCATTTTATCGTAATGTATAATGTCGTAATTATTTACAGAGAATAAATTCTTCCAAAGCCTTTTTCGGGCAGCAAACAGAAAACGTTTTCCAAGGCAGCAAACAGTCTGCGAACATAACGAAAGTAAGCTTCCCACAGTGCTTGCGCGAAGCATCTTTTTGTCTCGATCGCGGTAGCTACAACACCGCTCAGTACCCTTGAATATTTAGCAGACGCTTAAAACAACACACGCGCACAAATGAATGTAAATAAACGTGACAGTTTTTTTTCTGCACACGTGCATTACTTCACAATTACTCATCCAGTGCTCGCACAGCAACTTTATTGCTCAGATTACAAAAAAAGAAAAGAAACGCTGTCAAGAGGACTCAGTGCATTGCGAAACGTGCTCGTTGTATCGGAAAAGCCGAAACTAGAAATGAGCTCGCGATACCACAATGCCCTAGAACACGATTTTGAATCCATAAAGGAACCAAAATGTTTGGTTAAACTGACCTGCCAAATCTCTCCATTCCACTTGCTGAGTAAAGTGGAGGCGGACGTCTGTAAACAGGTAGAAACATCGATGGCACATACGCAGGATGGTTCACAACTTTGTTTATTCTGTTGCCAACGAAGAGGCGGCTGCAGATTCTTCAGTTTTCGCTTGGTTGCCATATTCCCCTGTCAGGGCTACGCAACACAATTACAGCAGAACAACATTATCACACTTTCTCATGTGAGCGGCTGTGTTGTGGAGAATGCGAGTAATTCGCTTACCCAACACGCGAACGGCCCGTATCCAGCGCTCTCTCCTTTCTCCTTCATACGACCGCGATGGAAATCGGTAAAACTGAACGCTGTTATTCAGTCCTTCACGTTCATGGCAATTTACAACGCAACAGTAACGTCGATTGCGGCGTTTCTTCGTAGCGCGCGTAGCTGTCGCGGTTGCCGTCATGCTCGCCATCGCCATAGAAGGAGTCAGCCAACAAGAACTTTACGGCAGTTCGGCGGCACGTCCGACTAGCGGAGAAATTCATAGATCTCATTCTGGTTGTTAAATGCGCAAAACATTCGCAATATGAACCAAAATTAAGTTAAATCGTTGTTTCGCACTCGCTAGCTGCTTAGGCAACTTAGCAAGGGAGTCGGACTTTGCACTACTCAATTATTACCTCTTCGCACCGACAGGGGGCGCTACGCATCTTGCAAAACTAGGGTGCCTCGATGCCCAGCGCCGCCGTCCAGGGTGGAGACAACCCGGCTGGCGCCGCCATATTGAGTCACACGAGCTGAGACTCAGCTACGCTTGCGTTCATAAATAGTGTTACTCGCGGCGCACTTCCAAGTGCTTTGCCTTGATGAGGATTTTTTTATCGGTATCGCATCTGCACATCTTTATAACCAATAGCCGTTAACTCGTCGAAGGTCCAAGACGTATATGTATGGCGCCGGGAACATGCCCCAAGTTGCCTAATTCAATTTCATTTAACATGCCATGTGTATGTTTGAAATACGCACAATTTTCTTTTGCGCTTCGATGCTTGGTATATAAGGTTTGCGACCCCCTGTGTGTGGAAGTGTTTCTTTTTCGCTCTTGTATTTTGGTTTACACGTCACGCCTGCTTTACCGTAGCCAGCCACTCGCGCACGGCGGTTAGTTTTCCTTGCGTTGCGCGTGCTCTTCGCGTTCGTTGCAATTATTTGACGATATCTACGCGCAATTTTGCTTTTTTTTTCCCACAAAACTGCGTGCTGACAGGATTAAGCTGGTGTAAAAATAACTGCGATGTGAAAATAAGGTTTAGTTAGTGCTGTAGAGAAACGTAATGTAACTTGTATGTGTCAATCTTGCGTAGTACACACAAGAAACCAAACGATGCACAAAATACGTTTACTTATAATGTCTAGTACAATCAATCATGAAAGAGATATGTACATGAAAAATTATATGTACTGTGTGGCACCTGAAGGTTATGTTGAAAGACGAGATAAAAAAAATTCGCAAGGTAGGCTCGACACACAATTCGGGATAGTGAGAGTTTTTTTAAATTTATTCATTACATGGGGGGGGGGGGGGAGGTTCAAGTGAGTACATCAACGTTATTACACACAATATAAATCGAAAACAAGAATGCAAACAAGAAAACGCAACCACGGGTAATATTAATCAAGATATCTAGCCAGAATACATCAGCTACCATCGAATACGTTGCATCAGCCAAACACATTGATGGCGAGTACAGAACATTTTATAAATAACCATTAGAACACTGATAACTACATTGAAAAAATAAACAACACTGCATACATATCGCGTACAAAAACCGTAAATGAAACTAAGACAGTCAAATACAGATTAGCAATGTTTTTCACTTCGAAAACATAGTGCATGATGATGTAGGGCTGTTGACTTTAACAGACGGCGCCCATCCTGTTGATTTCGCTCGTACTGGTCCTCTTCAAAGTGTTTCTAAGTACAAGTAAAACAACAAAAGTGATTATTGATATGAAAAGTTGCCTTGTAAATACAGAGAACCCATTATAGTGCTTAAAAATAAATTTTCGCAGAAGTAATGCTGTATTACCTCGCTTCACACGTTTCGAAGAAATGCACAGGCTACAACAGACACCATGCCAGAAAGCGCCGAAACATTTTGGTCCCATGATGCCCCTTAACTCTACTACACCTGGGCATACCGTGCACATGCATTTAAAGACCGTCACAGTACCCACTACGATCGGGAACAAGCACGAATAACCATCGGCTTACGAGCACCACGCTACAAATATATTCGTCTAAAAAATCAGCTATATAACGTAACAACCTGAGATCCGCAAGATATCTGCTGAGAATAGAGAAAATCACAATGCTTCGCTTGCCACGTACACAACAGCCGCTCTCCCCAGAAGAAGCACTGCGGTCTTTAGTCCCAAATAACCAGTAGCGAAAAAAGAAACTGAGAAAAAACAAAGAAACAAGAGACACACGATGTGTGCTTTCCGTGAAAAAGTAAAATAGGTGGTTTACATGACGATTTGTAGCTAATGTAAGGCTATTTCACGGCGAAGCATTTTCGTCAGTTCTTAAAATAACGGTACTACTCGCATAGACTGCGCTGATCAAAACGGCAAAAGCCTATGCGACGCGCGCTCGCAAACCATCGGCTACTCAGCATCGGTGCAGTGCTTGGTTCGTGAGCGAACGTAGGTACGTGAGCGAGGATCAGAGAATACTTTCTTATTTATGAAAAACACGATGCGATAGACTAAACTTTCTTGACACTTACCTCGCAAATGTAGGAGTTATCCGTTGCCTTCCAGTGATACCGCTTTACTTGGGCTTCCCATCTCTTCCTTCGCTCTGGGTCCCGGGGGAAGTGTAAACAACGAAGCCCTTTACGCGTCGATCTGGTGCACTTGGGAACATAACAACCCGTCATGTCGACTCGATGCACTTGACAAGCTTGTCATTCATGCGGCTGAACACTGTCCAGCAAGCAGAAGCGTCAGCGAAGCACCCGCGCGCACTGTGTCTCGGACTAAGCACCGGCACCAAGCACTCGCAACCGCTCGCTGTGACTCAAGATGGCGTCGCAGCGAGAAAGCGGTGGCGCGGGTGCGATCAAAGGATGGCACCACCTAAAGCCCCTCCATCCACGTTACATAAAAAAAAAACTTGGCAATGGAAACAAAATTCAGAGTAGTACTCCAAATACATTGCCTCTTCTTTAGGACTAGATGAATGCAATTAATTGTAATAATCAATGGAAAATCGAATGCCAACCACAAAAATAAAAATATAAATGTTTTAGCCCCTTCCTGAGAGCCATGATTGTGAACAAAGCTCCAGTTGAACCATCTCTAATTTTTCATTTTTATGGTTTGTGTTTAAACCACTTACCATGCCTCTTTCGACCAGACCAGACGAGCTTCCGTCAAAGTCTTCACTACTTCAATGCAAATAATTAGAGGTTGGCAAATGTAATTTTTTTCTAATGGGAATAGTAAGTGTCGAATAGTCGAATACAGATGAATACATTTACAGCAGGCATATTTATCTTGATATAATTAAGCACCGTGCTTGTACTGACTACACAAAAAACAGAAAAATACTTCTAACTATCAAGGAAGATTAGGATTACTTTTAAACACAAGCTCACTAATTGTGATTTTAAAAACTGCACAAACACCTCTCAAAATCTTTAGAGCCTGGTGGCAAACAAGAGTTCTAAGAATAAATAGCTGCTGTATGACTAGCTGTACAAAAGTACTAAATAAATGGTTGCCGAAAAAAAAAAAAACGGAAGACAAAAGCTGCAGAAGGACTATTTTGCTGTAAAGACATGTAAAAGGACAGGTTGCAAGAAAAAAATCACTGGTTATAAAAAATTTACATGCTTAGACTGTCAATAAAATTAAATGATAGACTATAATCAAAAATCAGGATTTGTCATGTAGCCTTCCATCATGAAACCAGTTTGCATTACCAATTTTGTTTCTGCATTGCTTCAAAAACTTTTGTTATTTCACTTGTGATAATTTGTGCTACTTTGTTTGCAGATGGTGAACAGTAACAACTTTAACAGTCGGTTTCTACGGAGTATTTGGCTAGTTTTACTTAAGCAAAAATGCTGAATAGTTCATTATTTTAGAATACGAAGTTAGCATGTAATGTTCGATTCATATCTAAAACTTCAAATATTCTTCCACCCCTACAAATAATACTTCCTTTACCAGTGTTCATGCCAAGGGCCCCCCCCCCCCCCCCCTCTCACCTCCTTAATATGTACTCGGCATCCACCTCTACAATCCTGAGGCATACTGACATTTATGCCGTGTGGCAACCCAAGCAAATAAAAAAAAATCCTGAGGCATGATTAGATTTGCATTGTGTGGTAAGTACCAGTCTGCAATAGTTTGGATCTGTCTGCTGTGCTGAGTAATTGTACATCACATACTTGTAACAGTCAAGTAGTGCTTCTCAAGAATCGTGTTCGAACTGCACACACTAAAACATAAGCTGGGATATTCAAAAGACAAGTACGTGTTTTGCTTGCCAATCAACGTTTCGTGTGCTCATTTATGTTTG
Source organism: Dermacentor silvarum (assembly GCF_013339745.2). Lineage (NCBI taxonomy): Eukaryota > Metazoa > Arthropoda > Arachnida > Ixodida > Ixodidae > Dermacentor > Dermacentor silvarum. The sequence continues at coordinate 9,847,499 of NC_051155.1, read as the reverse complement.
GTGTGCTGTTAAACAAATATTGCAATTTGCTAATGCAAAGAAAAACAAGCCAGTATCTCTTGCTTTATAAATATATGCACTGAACCAAGAAAGTAATTGACGAAGAAGAACATCAGAAATAAACACAAATATGTGTGCACTTACCATCATAAAATAATTCTCAATGCAATATTTCATTGAGGCATGCAACTTGAATTAAAGCCAGGTCACAGGCTTTCCAAAGCATTCCCTAACTTGTATGTGTTGCTCAGCAACATTCAAGAAGCTTTCACCAGGTTGATTTTTCCTTTGAATAACTTAGACAATTCTGTCTCGTAATAGGTCATGCAGATGACTTCATTTGTTGAAGTCACATGTCAAGAAATCAGTGCTACAAGAGAGTATAGCATTATGCACAGCTGCATATTTAAGGCACTTTCTAAAAACACCGATTCATGATCATTCACTGTGTTAGTAACTATACTCCTACCGAAGCAGACTGAGAACACATCTGAGCTCAGTGGCGCACCCAGAATCTCTGCCAGGGGGGGGGGGGGGGGTTGAATTTTTAGGGTGGGGGGAGAGCAGGCACTTTGCATAATAGGCAATTGCCTTGCTTTAGCCAAAGGAATCCAACAGCGAATGAAATGCCTAATAATTATAATTATAATTACACCAAGGATGATGACGATCTTTGTTCCATCAGCATTTTACTCAATGTAAATTAAGTGTGAATGAACAAAGACAAGACAATGATAGAGTGTTTTTGTTAATCAGTAAAATTCGACGTCAAGCCACCTCCTGAATTGTAATAACAATGTGATCAGAGCACTAAAGGTACACGTTGGACCGGTGGGGCTGGACGCAGCGGGGGGGGGGGGGGGGGGGTAACTTGGCCTTAGGGGGGCGTTACAACTACCGGACACCCCCCCGTCGGTGCGCCACAGTGGGCATTCCATTCAATAGCTGATGTAAAATGCGAAAATTACTGCTTGTAGGTATGAATGAACCAAATGAGTAAGAAATATAGGTTCTCAAACTTCTAGTATTGAGTGTGGCAACATTTACGAAAAACACATTGCAACTGAAAGTTGCAAAACATGTGCTGAAATAACTGAACTAGCTAGATTTAATAGACCAATAAACAGAAACTGCAAATTTCCAACATTTCTAAATACTGTTCCTCACACTACCCTCATACAGGTGGTGGCTTCCCTTAATTGCTCACACCTCTGCCTTAATTCTATAATTCTCTGCTCTCGCTGCTTTGCCCATGCTGACTGGCACCTTGCACAAAGGTTAGGTCAAAAGCAGCATGTGTTGTAAGGCAAGCTGTCCACGTCTGGTAGGCACATGTCAGTTTATCAGAGTAAATGAAAGGGAAGCCATGAGGGTAAGTCATAGAGAAGACGGATACCTAGGTTCAATGATAAAAGAAAACGCCAAAATGGAACTATTGGACAGTCCAGAGAATCAGCAAAACTGACATAGATTGGAAAAACTGGAAAGATGCATCATGGTGTATATTTATGTTTTACAGGTCCCAGTCAAGTTGAAAGATTTTTACTTTCTAATAAACTTATAAGACAATACATGACCAGCAATACTGTATATGGAACTGAAACAATTTTAATAAAGTCATCTAGAAGTCAGGACAGAGAAGTGACTGAAGTGAGGATGCTAAAATGGATGAAGTGGAAGCAGAATGTGAAGATACGTCTTAAAAAATGACATCCAACACACGCGTAAAAGCGGCAAAGATTGGACTCAATGTTCAAGAAGAAGTTGAATATGATAATTTATTAGAATACATACATGAGAGGGCAGCAGCAATACAGCCGAGATAACTGTCGTGCAAGAGGAAAGGATGCTAGTCTAAACATTAATTGTTGAACAGAAAATGATTAAGCATGGGTGCAGGCTTATGTAGAATTCCGTATGGCAGGGGTTCTCAGGTACGTTCATCCCAGGGAACCCTGCTAAGCTCCATAAAGTGCTAAGGAACCCCCCCCCCCCCCTCCCCGATTTAACCGAATTATCGAGGGTATCAAGAAAACAAACAAATGCTGCACTACGTAAACACGCTTTTATTTACTCAATGAATCGTCAAATCTTGTTTCTATTTAGCACAAGACCAGGGCGGAAGCTGAAATTCTCTTCATCTCATGACTGATTAGCGCTAGCAGCGGCGAAGGCCTCGCGACATCCTTCGCGGCGCGCATTTTCATCTGAGACGCGCTTTGCACCAACGGGCGCACATCCCGATTATTTTTTCGCCACTCAGCTGATCGCCAACAAATTGGCCGTCCATCGCGATGTAGCCGGTGCTTTTTATCTTCGACAGCTTTGCACTGAGTAAAAGCGAAACTACTGCTTGCAGCAACCGCGGTCGACGAAACCGCGGCCGCTATCGACGCGATCATGGATGGCGACCTTGCGGTTCAGAAGGCAGGCGGCTGACGCACGCACCAAGTCAAAACGAAACTACCGTTCCCTGCAAGAAGTGCGGACGAAACTGCGGTCGCTATCGACGCTGCCATGGGAGGCGACTACGCAGTTGTGAAGGCACGTAGCCGATGCGCGCATCGAGTGAAAATGAAACTACTATTTGCCGCAACCGCTGCGGACGAAACTGCGGTGGTTATCGAAGCGATCAGAGATAGCGACTACGCACGGCTAGCCGCCAACGCGGTGTTACGCGCGGCGATAAACGCAAGAATAAAGGCTTTAAAGGCACAATTAGGCATGAAGCGCTTCGGCGTTGCTGTCAGTCACGTGCCGCGTACGATTGCCGCTGAGGACCACGGTGCAAGCTGAGGACCACGGCGATGCGGACTGCGCCGCTTCGTTTCGGTTGGACGCTACGCCGTTCTTGCTCTTCTGCGGCGCGCATTTGCGGTGCTCCGCGTTTTTTTTTTTTTTTTCTCCAACGTATAGGTCAGTGCGCACGCTATCGGCACCTACCCTATCTACAAATAGGAGAAAGGCGCATGGTGGTAAGTTACGGCCTCCGAGATTCAAGTGCGAAAGCTTAGGCGCGCTGCCCGTTCTCAGAGGTTGGGTGGCTACAAGCTGCTTGCGTATTTATTGCACAGTTCGCGCGTTGCTGTTACACACTGTGATGTGCTTTTTGACACTCGGGCATGGGTAATGGAGGTTCTTTGGATCAAGCGCACCTCGTGTTCGCCGTTTTAGACACCTGTCGAGAGCGGGACGAGGGAAAATTTATCAGTGGCTCGCGGAACCCCGAGCAGGGGCCTGCGGAACCCGTAGGTTCCGCGGAACCCACTTTGAGAACCCATGCCGTATGGTATGCACGATGTGAGAGTTGAATCTCATAAAGAACCATGGCCTTACACGCCTCAAATATAAAATGATGTGGGCTAAGTGAGTGTATAATCAAGGATAGCATCAAGAGGAGGCCTCCTCCAAAAAAGAGAACAAGAGGGAGAGATATTTTTGACGTAACAGATACAAGTCATACGTATCACAATTAACTCCAACATGTCTCGGGGAAGACACAAACTGAATCTGCCAATGGTGTAGGCAAAATCAACCTGGTGAAAGCTTCTTGAATGTTGCTGAGCAACACATACAAGTTAGGGAATGCTTTGGAAAGCCTGTGACCTGGCTTTAATTCAAGTTGCATGCCTCAATGAAATATTGCATTGAGAATTATTTTATGACGGTAAGTGTACACATATTTGTGTTTATTTCTGATGTTCTTCTTCGTCAATTACTTTCTTGGTTCAGTGCATATATTTATAAAGCAAGAGATACTGGCTTGTTTTTTCTTTGCATTAGCAAATTGCAATATTTGTTTAACAGCACACCAAACATAAATGAGCACACCAAACGTTGATTGGCAAGCAAAACACATACTTGTCTTTTGAATATCCCAGCTTATGTTTTAGTGTGTGCAGTTCGAACACGATTCTTGAGAAGCACTACTTGACTGTTACAAGTATGTGATGTACAATTACTCAGCACAGCAGACAGATCCAAACTTTTGCAGACTCGTACTTACCACACAATGCAAATCTAATCATGCCTCAGGATCATAATGTCAGTATGCCTCAGGATTGTAGAGGTGGATGCTGAGTACATATTAAGGAGGTGGGAGGGGGGGGGGGGGGGCTTGGCATGAACACTGGTAAAGGAAGTATTATTTGTAGGGGTGGAAAAATATTTGAAGTTTTGGATATGAATCGAACATTACATGCTAACTATTCGTATTCTAAAATAATGAACTATTCAGCATTTTTGCTTAAGTAAAACTAGCCAAATACTTCGCAGTAACCGACTGTTACAGTTGTTACTGTTCACCATCTGCTAACAAAGTATCACAAATTATCACAAGTGAAACAACAAAAGTTTTCGAAGCAATGCAGAAACAAAATTGGTAATGCAAACTGGTTTCATGATGGAAGGCTACATGACAACTCCTGATTTTTTATTATAGTCTGTGATTTAATTTTATTGACAGTCTAAGCATGTAAATTTTTTATAACCAGTGATATTTTTCTTGCAACCTGTCCTTTTACATGTCTTTACAGCAAAATAGTCCTTCTCCAGCTTTTGTCTTCCGTTTTTTTTTCGGCAACCATTTATTTAGTACTTTTGTACAGCTAGTCATACAGCAGGTATTTATTCTTAGAACTCTTGTTTGCCACCAGGCTCTAAAGATTTTGAGAGGTGTTTGTGCAGTTTTTAAAATCACAATTAGTGAACTTGTGTTTAAAAGTAATCCTAATCTTCCTTGATAGTTAGAAGTATTTTTCTTTTTTTTTGTGTAGTCAGTACAAGCACGGTGCTTAATTATATCAAGATAAATATGCCTGCTGTAAATGTATTCATCTGTATTCGACTATTCGACACTTACTATTCCCATTAGAAAAAAATTACATTTGCCAACCTCTAATTATTTGCATTGAAGTAGTGAAGACTTTGATGGAAGCTCGTCTGGTCTGGTCGAAAGAGGCATGGTAAGTGGTTTAAACACAAACCATAAAAATGAAAAATTAGAGATGGTTCAACTGGAACTTTGTTCACAATCATGGCTCTCAGGAAGGAGCTAAAACATTTATATTTTTATTTTTGTGGTTGGCATTCGATTTTCAATTGATTATTACAATTAATTGCATTCATCTAGTCCTAAAGAAGAGGCAATGTATTTGGAGTACTACTCTGAATTTTGTTTCCATTGCCAAGTTTTCTTTTTTTATGTAACTTTATTCACCACACAGGTACAACCGATACATATTCATTCTTTCAAGGATGTCACCACTAGTGGAGGGTGTTATTCTGCACTTGCACAATTATTTTCAGAGATTTCCAGCAAATATGTAGTCCTCATAAACAGTACCTAAATAATTTTAGCCTATGTGGTTATTCATTAACCATGTTAATGGATAGTTACCTTCCGGTTAACCTCCCTGCCTTTCGCATCTCATTTATCTCTCTCTCTCTCTCTCTCTCTCTCATGTAGGCTTCATCAACTACTGACACGACGCAGCCTTGGCAAACTTGTGAGCTCACAAATTTGAGCATGCAGTAACCCCCCTCCATATTTGTTTGGATAAAGGCTTCTCCTTTGGTGCTACGCCGGATCCGCCCTGTTTCCTGTGATTTCCACCATGGGCTTCAAGGCAGACAACCTCAGGAAAACGTTTCATGCACAAATGTGGTTCTTTCACACTTTTGCTGATAAAGACGGATATTGAAAGCAAGGGTGCCATACCAGGCACGTTGGTCACAGACAGAACTGCGGGGGGGGGGGGGGGGGGTTCTGAAAGTGTTCATCTAGTGGACACGTCCATTTCATCTGTCGCTGAAGTGTTGATTGACTGGGGCACCTGTCTCCCTCTCACGTGTGCCCCGCCCAGCCAATCAGAACTTAAGCAGCAGTTGAAATGGTTATGTCCGTTTGGTTGACACTTGCAGAATACACCCCCTGAGCTCTATCCTACCTTTCTGCCCTTCCCCATGTAATTTACTCAGTAAACTACTTGTTCATATGTTGGTTACCTTAATCAATGTTCAAATAGCTCAACACTTAAATACAAGTAAGGCACTAAAAACCCAAGCAGTTAGGTTGGTGATTGCCACCATACAGACTCAACCAATGGCCTCACTGTAGCTTTCCATGGTAACTTTACTGCACTTTGAATGTAGAGAAGGTGGAATATAAAAATAGACTAGCATTTCTCTAATGTGCATCACCCCCTCCACTTTGTGTTAGAATCAGTATATTCAACCCAAACGAAGTACTAACAAAAAGGAATTGTGACACTAATTTCATTTCACTGCCTCATTTTTAGAGGTGTAGCAAGATTCTTTAATTGCATTACCAGTTGTTACTCAGGTTTCAGCTATCAAGGCCTTATGGCACGTTTGGACATTACCTGAACTGAGTAAACGGCACAGATTGCATAATTTCTCAATACATTTTCACAGCTTCCTTCACCTTTAGTTTTGAATTAAAGCCAGCATTTCTCTTGTGACCATCTTTAAAGAGCTTGTAGTAATTTATACCTAACATAAAAGATGGGTGCTTTGTAGTGCTAGCATGCTGTCCTAGAGTATATTGTTGTATGGAAAATGTGCCGACACTACAAGCCCGACAAATGCCACATCAAGCATTGGTGTTTGCTACTCCACCTGGTGTTTCAATTTTACAGCATGTGCACATTTTACCTGTGCACCGGTAAAAAGGGTCCAAAGCTCTTCCTGAAAACTCTCACAAGCACTTATCACAATCAATTCCCCATATAAGTGGTTTTGCTGAAGAGAACACAGGGATACAAGCATAATTAGACACTGAGGAATTTGGGTAGGAACACTTTATTTTCAGCACGCATGTTTTTTTGATGAACTGCTTCTATACTGGTGAAATCAGTGCTTTTAACGACGCAAGCAACACAGACGCAAGCAACGTAGGACTCGGGGCTATTCTGGTTCAATGGCAAGACGGCGCAGAACGTGTAATTGCGTACGCGAGCCGTAGTCTCACAAAAGCAGAAGCTAATTATTCAACCACCGAAAAAGAATGTTTAGCAGTCGTGTGGGCCATCAGCAAGTTCCGACCTTACTTATACGGCCGGCCATTTCGAGCGATCAGTGACCACCATTCGCTCTGCTGGCTTGCCAATCTACGAGACCCGTCAGGTCGCCTCGCTCGTTGGAGCCTCCGCCTCCAGGAATACGACATGACTGTTGTCTACAGATCGGGCCGTAAGCATAGCAATGCTGACTGCTTGTCACGTTCTCCTATTCCCTTGACATCGACTTGGAGCTAGATTTGCCGTTTCTTGGTGTCGTCGACGTGGTGCGCATGGCTGGCTACCAACGTGCAGACTCTGAACTGCTTCCAGTCATCGATATCTCGAGGGAGCTGACGTTGTTGTCCCACGCCCACTTTCACGAGGATTGACATCGTACTGCCTGCAGAACGATGTCCTGTACAAGAAAAATTTCGAGAACAGCCAAGAAACGTTCCTTCTCGTCGTTCCGACGGCGCTGCGCGAGGAAGTTTTACAGGCGTGTCACGACGATCCCTGTGCCGGCCACTTAGGCTTCGCGAGGACATTAGCGCGTATACGGCAGAAATACTATTGGCCACACCTATTTTCGTCGGTTCAGCGCTATGTGCGAATGTGCCGTGACTGTCAGAGGCGTAAAGTCCCACCCGTCAAGCCTGCCGGCCTCCTTCAGCCTTTGGATCCGCCTCCGGCGCCATTTCAGCAAGTGGGAATGGACCTTCTTGGTCCGTTCCCCACGTCTTCCTTGCAAAACAAGTGGATAATCGTGGCAACCGATTATTTAACTCGCTATGCGGAGACAAAAGCTGTGCCGCGGGGAACTGCTGCTGAAGTCGCCAGCTTCTTCGTCCACAACATCGTGCTTCGTCACGGTGCACCCGCTGTGCTCATTACTGATCGCGGTGCAGCGTTTACAGCGGAGTTGCAACAAGTCGTCACGCTGACGCATACTGACCACCGAAGGACCACAGCCTATCATCCCCAGACTAACGGCTTAACAGAGCGCCTGAACAGAACATTGGCCGACATGCTATCCATGTACATTGATGTGGAACACAAGACATGGGATGAAATTTTGCCATACGTGACGTTTGCTTACAATACCGCTGTGCAGGAGACCACCGAGTTTACACCATTCGAGCTCGTTTACGGACGTCGTGTTACAACTCCCTTAGACGCCATGCTCCCGGTAGACCACGGGACCACAAGGAATGACAATATTGAAGAGTTCGTCGAGAAAGCAGAGGAAGCTCGCCAGCTTGCTCGGAATCGCATCCGCACCCAGCAGAATACCGACGCCTGCCGTTACAACCGGACCCGACGGAACGTCCAGTACTCACCAGGCGACCGCGTGTGGGTGTGGACACCTATCCGACACCGTGGGCTCTTGGAGAAATTGTTGCGCTGCTATTTCGGCCCCTACGAAGTTGTACGCCGCCTCAGTGATGTTAACTATGAGGTGGTGCCTCAAAGCTCTGATCCTAGTTCGAACCGACGCCGTCCCCGTGCTGAAGTCGTCCACGTAGTATGGATGAAGCCGTACTACGCACGCGAGGGATAAGCAACCCTCAAAACCGCTTCAGCACTGTGTACATTCCTGTATGTTTTTTTTTCTTTCCATGTTGGCACTCTTGCCCATATTGCTCGCCCCATGCCCTTGAAACGACCGGGTCGGTCGCTTTTGAGAGGGGAGCAATGAGCAAGCGTTCAGCAGATTAATCTCGTTTTCGGCGGCTGCACACCTTCCTTTCCTTATTTGATATCAATTCGGCAAGTAAATCAGCCTGCCCCTTCTCAAGGTTAGAAATTGTTTCCATGGCTGAAGCGAAGGCGTCTGGCTCTGCCTTGTTCATGGGACCTGGATTACTTTCCACATCACCAGAACGCATAAGCAGTAAACCCGATAAACAAGAGCACAGGCGATTTAAAAAAACGAAACTTCGCTTCAATGGATCAAACAATCGTGGGGGGCATGACACCGCGATAAGGCAGTAATTACTAGACCTAATACAAGGTGCTGCTTTCAGGTAACTAACATGCAACAACAATGGTAAGTGCGGCATCCTTGCTGCAGTGTCAAGCCCCAAGTGGATCATTGTCGACTGGCGCTCTTGTACTGTTGTGGCCGTTCCAGGCGAGGAAAAGCCATGCTTAGGTTGCCAGAAGAAGAAGACGGTTTCGTCCACATATGGCTTCAGGCAAACCGTAGTTGCATTAGCGCAAGAGGCGGCGCTGGAAGGCTGCCCACATGAGCGAAACAGCTTCGCATGAGATGGGCCAGGCGAAGACGGAAAGTTGGCGCAGGAGTCGATCCGGGAGGAACCGCGTGTCAATTGTCACACCGAGGAAGGCCATTCTGGAAAGGCGTCATCGGGACACAGTTGGCTGGAACTGAGTGGCCCGTAGCACATCGCCAAGGTAACCACTGCCTGCAACAACAACGGTGGTAAGTGCGGCATCCTTGCTGCGGTGTCAAGCCCCAAGTGGATCGTTGTCGACTGGCGCTCTTGTACTGTTGTGGCCATTCCAGGCGAGGGAAAGCCATGCTTAGGTTGCCAGAAGAAGACAGTTTCGTCCACATATGGCTCCAGGCAAACCGTAGTTGCATTAGCGCAAGAGGCGGCGGCGCTGGAAGGCTGCCCACATGAGCGAAACAGCTTCGCATGAGATGGGCCAGGCGAAGACGGAAAATTGGCGCAGGAGTGGATCCGGGAGGAACTGCGCGTCAATTGTCACACCGAGGAAGGCCATTCTGGAAAGGCGTCATCGGGACACGGTTGGCTGGAACTGAGCGGCCCGTAGCACATCACCAAGGTAACCACTGCCTGCAACAACGGTGGTAAGTGCGGCATCCTTGCTGCGGTGTCAAGCCCCAAGTGGATCGTTGTCGACTGGCGCTCTTGTACTTTTGTGGCCATTCCAGGCGAAGGAAAGCCATGCTTAGGTTGCCAGAAGAAGACAGTTTCGTCCACATATGGCTCCAGGCAAACCGTAGTTGCATTAGCGCAAGAGGCGGTGCTGGAAGGCTGCCCACATGAGCGAAACATCTTTGCATGAGATGGGCCAGGCGAAGACAGAAAGTTGGCGCAGGAGTGGATCCGGGAGGAACGGCGCGTCAATTGGCACACCGAGGAAGGCCATTCTGGATAGGCGTCATCGGGACACAGTTGGCTGGAACTGAGCTTCTGGTTTGCTCCATGGCTGACGCCCTTACAGTGACATACCAATACTCCGAAAAATTTGGTGTTGCGGATACACCTTTAAAGCGTATTTGCTCGAATGATCCAGAAACCCAGTTTTTTTTTCCAGCATCTTTACGTACACTCAATCAAAACACAAATAAGTCTTTCTTAGGTTGCTTGCCCAAGAAATGCATCTAGGTGGATTCAAACCCAGGAGCTTCACATGTAAGCCAGGTGCTCTGCGCCACATAGCAGGCACGTTGCAGCCTTTGTGAAGTTGGTATCGGTACATAAAATTTGTCCAGAAATTTGCGGGAAGGTGACACCTAAGTACTTGAAGTCTTCTACTTGTCTGACGAATTGTTCTTCAATGTTGTATGTAAAAGATTTGTCAGTTTATAGACATTCCCAAATTTCGCACCATGATGCCAATAACTGCAAATTATCATTAAGCATAATTTGATCAGAGAAACAAGTATTAGGTTTATAACTCGCACAGTCGTCTGCATACAGTCTGATTAATACACTGGCTTCCACTGCTTGTACAAGATCGTTATTAAAAATAATAACACTGGCCTGGGACACATCGAGAGGAGTTGAACAGGAAGCATCTATATCGACATACTGCTTCCGCTTCGGTAAGTAAGAATTAACCCAGTCGTTTATGTATCAAGGAATGTCATTTAATCTCATTTTCATTGTTAGCTTTTCGAATGGTACCCTGTCGAAAGCTTTGCAGTAATCCAACAAGATCGATCAACCTGACTACCACTATCAAGTGTTCCCAAACTTCAACAGTAACTAATAATTAAGTAGTGGCAGAGATTCCCCACTGGAAGACATGCTGAGCTTTAGTAATTGCACAATTTGTATGAAGGAAATTGTTAAGGTATTTAGATAAGATATCCTCTTAAAAAGAGCAACAAATACACGTAAGCGTTATTGGACGATAACTGGATCTTTCTTGTCAGCAATCTTTTTTAACACCGGCATAACGTAAACGTCAATCTTTTGAATTATAACCTTTATGAACTGACTCAATAAATATGTGCACTCGAAACTTGGCCAACATTTCTACATACCTTTTCAGGAAGGCAGCTGGGAAGTTATCGCGTCCGCATGCTTTTTTATAATCAAGTCGTAATAGCATCTCCACAACACGGTCCAATAATACGGCAATCACGTCGCTACTTCCTTCCATGGGTAAGGCTTCGTGCTGCTCGGCAGATTTAACGAACACACTTTTGATTTTTTCTACTGCAAGACAAAAGCCTAAATATTCCACACTTATTACTGTTTAGGTGCGAAGTTCAGTATCAATGGGGGCCTTATAAAAACAAACCACTGTTCATTAAAGTGCTCTGCTGGCTACATGCGGATGAAGTAATTTAATATATATTGCCAATTTCTAACTTATTTGCAATTGGTGCGGTAATGGAAGATTAGGGCTTGTAGCATGCGAGTACATAAATAAGCAAATAATGTTTATTAAATCAGTCATGGTCTGGTTACTAAATGAAGCTTCAAATGTGTGAGTTCATATTGTCACGTAGTAGTGACGCTGAAGAAAACAGTCGGAGAACTGTGTATGACGAAACTGATTCTTTATTGGGCGAACCTGTGCCCACAAAAGCAAGCTACACTCAAAGCACAACGATAGCGGCGAACACAGTCGGCGATCGTCGAAAATCTAATCTGCGGTGAAACGCGCTGGCTTCCACATTTGAGTCATCGAATGTTCCAGACCAATCCCTGGCACCCGCAGTGCCCCCCAGAAAGCCCCTGACAACTCGCGTCGGTCACACAATCAGACAACACAAGCGTCGGTGAAAACAGGCAACAGAAACAAGCAGCGACAACATTCCAGAAACTTCCGATACAGGATCGTACTGCGCCGAGCGATAACGTTTAACATTTGTTAGCCGGTGGAAAGCGGTCACCGGTGAAAGATAAACGTGTATACCATCCCTTTAAAAAGCATCGTCCCGATGCTAGAAAGACGAAAGCGAAAATAAAACCACGCGTACAGAAAGGGACAAAAATAACAAAGCAACAAAGGACCTAAGTTCGTCAGCGGGCGTAGAAAGGCTTAAGACGCACCACAAGCATGACTTCAGGTCGTGCGCGGCGCCGCTGTGATTGCGAAATACCGTCTGGCATGACCTCATAGTCCAGTGCGCCAATACGTCGGATGATCTTATATGGTCCGAAATAGCGACCTAAGGGTTCCTCGTCGGCGTATCGGAGTCCGGACCCAAACACGGTCTCCGGGCTGGTACTTGACGTAGCGTCGTCGAAGATTGTAGTGTCGGCTGTCGGTTCTCAGCTGGTTCTTGATGCTCAGGCGGCGAGCTGTCGACCTTTTTCGGCCCGCTGCAAATAGGTGGCAACGTCGAGATTTTCTTCGTCGGTGACGTCCAGTAGCATGGCGTCAAGCGTCGTTGCCGGTTTCCTTCCGTAGACCAGGTTGAACGGTGCCATGTGCGTCGTTTCTTGCATGGCCGTGTTGTATGCGAAGGTCACGTACGGAAGGATGACATCCCACGTCTTGTGTTCGACGTTGACGTACATTGCCAGCATGTCAGCGATGGTCTTATTTAGGCGCTCGGTGAGGCCATTCGTCTGCGGGTGGTAGGCGGTGGTCCGGCGATGGCTTGTCTGGCTGTAGCGCAGGATTGCTTGAGTTAGTTCAGCCGTGAAGGCCGTACCTCTGTCGGTGATGAGGACTTCTGGGGCACCGGGACGCAGGAGGATGTTCTCAATGAAGAATCAGGCTACCTCGGCAGCACTAACTTTGGGCAAGGCTTTTGTTTCGGCGTAGCGGGTGAGGTAGTCCGTAGCTACGATGATCCATCTATTCCCGGACGTCGACGTCGGAAAAGGCCCCAGTAAGTCCATCCGGATCTGCTGGAATGGTCGGCGAGGTGGCTCGATCGGCTGTAGAAGTCCGGCTGGCCTTGTCGGCGGTGTTTTGCGTCGCTGACAGTCTCAGCATGTTCTTACGTAATGGGCGACGTCAGCAGAGAGGCGAGGCCAGTAGTATTTTTCTTGTATCCTCGCGAGGATACAAGGTGTCCGTCGAGGTGTCCGGCCGAGGTGTCCCGAGGTGTCCAGCCGTTGGGTCGTCATGGAGAGCTTGCAGAACCTCTGGACGCAATGCTAAGGGTACCACGAGGAGGTAGTTGGCTCGGAGAGGCGAGAAGTTCTTCTTTAAGAGAATGTCGTTTTTCAAGAAAAACGACGCCAATCCTCGCCTGAATACCTTCGGCACAATGACGGTCTTGCCTTCCAGGTAGTCTACAAGGCTCCTTAGTTCCGGGTCGGCTCGCTGTTTTTCGGCGAATTCGTCGGCACTCATGGGTCCCAAGAAAGTATCGTCATCCTGGTCGTCCTGTGGCGGTGGTTAGACGGGGGTGCGAGACAAGCAGTCGGCGTCTGAGTGCTTTCGCCCGGACTTGTAAACGACGGTGATGTCGAATGCTTGAAGTCTCAGACTCCATCGTGCGAGACGACCTGAAGGATCCTTCAAGTTAGCTAGCCAACACAAGGCGTGGTGGTCGCTCACAACTTTAAAGGGCCTGCCATAGAGGTAGGGGCGAAACTTTGATGTATCCCAGATGATGGCGAGGCACTCCTTTTCTGTTGTGGAATAATTTGCTTCCGCCTTCGATAGCGACCAGCTAGCATAACTTACAACCCTTTCTAGTCCGTCAGTCCTCTGCACAAGCACGGCGCCGAGTCCTATGCTGCTTGCCTCGGTGTGGACTTCGGTATCGGCGTTTTCGTCGAAATGCGCAAGTATTGGCGGCAATTGCAGGCGTCGCTTCAGTTTATCAAATGCTTCGACTTGCGGCGTCTCCCACTTGAACTCGACATTGGCCTTCGTGAGATACGTCAGTGGCTCAGCGATCCGTGAAAAAGTCTTGACGAAGCGCCTGTAATAGGCGCACAGTCCAAGAAATCTACGCACTGCCTTCTTGTCAGCGGGCGGAGGAAAGTTAGAGATGGCCGCAGTTTTCTGAGGGTCGGGGCACACTCCAGACTTGTTGATGACGTGGCCCAAAAACAAGAGCTCCTCATAAGCGAAGCGGCACTTTTCTGGCTTCAACGTGAGTCCGGAGGTTTTGATTGCTTGAAGAACTGTTTCAAGGCGCCGCAGGTGTTCTTCGAAGCTTGAGGCAAACACAACGACGTCGTCCAAATAGACGAGGCAAGTCTGCCACTTCAAGCCTGCCAGTACTGTATCCATGACGCGTTGGAAAGTCGCAGGTGCCGAGCAAAGACCAAACGGCATGACCTTGAACTCAAACAGTCCGTCTGGTGTTATAAAGGCAGTCTTCTCCCGGTCCCTCTCGTCGACTTCGATTTGCCAGTAGCCGGTTTTGAGGTCCATCGACGAAAAATACTTTGCGTTGTAGAGTCGATCCAAGGCGTCATCAATTCGTGGGAGGGGGTATACGTCCTTCTTCGTGATCTTGTTGAGGCGACGATAATCGACGCAGAAACGTAGGGTTCCATCCTTCTTCACTAACACCACGGGGGACGCCCACGGACTCTTGGACGGCGGATGATGTCGTCGCGTAGCATTTCGTCGACTTGTTGCCTTATGGCCTCGCGTTAGCGCGACGAAACTCGGTACGGGCTCTGACAGAGTGGGCGGACATAATCGTCGGTTATGATGCGATGCTTGGCGACAGGGGTTTGTCGAACTTTTGACGACGACGAGAAGCAGTCCTTGTATTGCAGGAGCAGAGCTTTTAGCTGTTCTTTCTTACGCCTAGGAAGGTTCTGGTTGACGTCGAAAGTTGGTTCAGATACTATAGTCGTCGTTGCAGGTGCACTGGAATCCGTGAAGGTGAAAGCACTGCTGGCTTGTACTATTTCGTCGATGTAGGCGACCGTCTTTGTTAATGTGCTTGTATTCGGGGCTGAAGTTCGTGAGCATCACCCTTGCCTTCCCTGCACGTAGCTCAGCTATGCCTCTAGCGACGCAAATTTCACGGTCGAGCAGTAAGTGATGATCGCCCTCGATGACGCCCTCCATGTCTGCAGGCACTTCGGTACCGACGAAAATCATTACGCTGGAGCGAGGCGGAACGGTGACTTCTTCTTCAAGCAAATTCAAGGCGTGGTAACTTATGCTTGTATCCGGTGGTATCCGTTGTGCATTGAAAGCATTATCGACCTGGATCTTAAGTCGATGACTGCACCGTGTTGATTTATGGTATCTTCGATTGGTCGCATCCATCCCCTGAAGCAGAGTCGTGCAGATGCGGCGTTCCCCGAACTCGGAGGTGGAGGACAAGCGTGCAAGCCGAACGTGTGACTCGCTCTTGGAGGGGGAAATGCCAGATGTGAAACCACGTGACTACTGCTACCGTCCGATGTTTCGCCTATTCAAAGCTAAACCGGCGGATGCGCCGGTGGGACGACCGTTCGTTGAGCCGCCAGCATGCTGTGGCCTAGGTTGCCTAGGCTACGGTGGACCGTCGCCAAGAACGGCGATGCTGTGCTGTGATGACGTTGCTGGAAACACTCTCATCCCGACAACTGCTCCGACGACAGGGTGCGGAGCGCCTCAGAGCGCTCGACGCGGGAAGAGAGCGATCGAAAAGAACCAGCCGAACGCAAGGCGCGCACCCTCTTTCAACCAGCCGAAGACAATGCCGCTCGTGAGAGCGATCTAGAGCGCTCCGAGGCGACCAGTCGAAGATACCATTAGAAAGTCCATGCCTAGGATGACATCCCTGGAGCAGTGCTGCAGGATTACGAAGCTCACCGGTAAATGCGGTTTTTTACTGTGACTTGCGCTGTGCAGATTCCAGTCGGCGTTATTAGGTGGCCTCCCGCTGTTGGTAGGCCGTCGTCTGGCGTTGCGGTTAAGTCGTGGCGTCAAATCACGGCTGCGTCGGCTTGCTCCGCTGCTGCTACGTCGCGTCGGCAGGTCTTCTTTCGGCGGCGAAGTGTTGTCGTCAAGACTCTTCTTGCCAGGCGGCGTGCTGATAATTCGTTGTGATGATTCGCGAATCTTCTTCGTCGGCGGCGGAGGATCTTCGGAATTGCGTCGTACAGCAACCGCACCTGCATCGGTTGCTGCCTTTAGTTTCCCGGATAGGGGCTCACGGACCGGCCCCGGGCTGGGCCAGTGTATGGTCGGCGCTGCGGCGACAGTTAACGTCCTGGTGACGGCGAGCGTGAGGGTCGTCGTGGTTGCCACTGGGCTCCGGCGAGGTAGTCGGCGATGTCGCGTGGTCGCTCGCCAAGCTGTGGACGTGGCGCATTGACGGCGAACCCTTGTAGGCCCATGTCTCGGTATGGGCATCGGCGGTAGACATGGCCGGCTTCCCCGCAGTGATAGCAGAGCGGGCGGTGGTCCGGGGGCGCGCCAAATGTCCGTCTTCCTCTGGTAGCTGCGCTGGGCGACGGGCGGGCGTGCTGGCGGCGGTGGCGGTGGACGACGGAACTGTGGCGTTACGGGCCCTTGGCGCGAGCGTGGAGGGGGGCCTTGACGACGGGCGACGGCGGCGTAGGTCATCGCTTGCGGCTGTGGTTGAGGCGATGCCGGAACTTCTGGCACTTCCAGTGACCGCTGAATCTCTTCTTTAACTATGTCAGCGATCGAGGCCACCTGAGGCGGCGACCTTGGACATAACTTCTGTAACTCTTCCCGTACGACCGCTCTGATCGTCTCTCGCAGGTCGTCGGCGCCTAGCGCTTGAACTTCGGCGTAGTTGGTCAGGGCACGGCGGTTGTATTGCCTGGCGCGCATTTCAAACGTCTTCTCGATCGTTGTGGCATCCGAAGCAAATTCTGCGACAGTCTTGGGCGGGTTGCGCATCAATCCGGCGAATCGTGGCTCCTTGACACCTCGCATCAAGAACCGAACTTTCTTTTCTTCAGACATGTCGGGGTCGGCATGGCGGAAGAGGCGAGTCATCTCCTCCGTGAAGATCGCGATGTTCTCATTCGGCAATTGAACTCTGGTTTCTAAGAGAACTTCAGCCCTTTCCTTTCGTACGACACTCGTGAAGGTTCTCACGAAGTTCTCACGAAATAGGTCCCACGTCACCAGGGTGGTCTGTCTGTTCTCAAACTAGGTCCGAGTAGCGTCATCTAATGAAAAATAAACATGGCGCAGCTTGTCGTCGTCGCTCCATTTGTTGAACGTCGCGGTCCTCTCATATGTCTCAAGCCAGGTTTCAGGGTCTTCAGCCGATGATCCACGAAAGGTCGGTGGTTCCCGAGGTTGTTGCAGCAGGATGGGGGACACTGGTGCTGCCATTCTGGTCGTTGACTTAATTGGCCTTGATTGCAGTGGTCTTTGCGGGAAGAAGTCCGTACTCCGGCAGAAGTCCTTGCTGCCTACGGCTAGCTCGCTGGTCCTTGGCGACGTTGGTCTCGTCCTCCGGTTTCGGGCTTGGGTCGCAGCTTTGCGGGGGCGTTCGGTGCATGAACGAACTAACACCTCCACCAGATGTCACGTAGTAGTGACGCTGAAGTAAACAGTCGTAAAACTGTGTATGACGAAACTGATTCTTTATTGGGCAAACCTGTGCCCACAAAAGCAAGCTACACTCTAAGCACAACGAAAGCAGCGAACACAGTCGGCGGTCGTCAAAAATCTGATCAGCGGCGAAACGCGTCGGCTTTTATACCTGAGTCATCTAAGGTTCCAGATTAATCTCTGATGCCCGCGGGTCTTCCAGAAAGTTCTAGACAATTCGCGTCGGTCACACAATCAGATAACATATAAGCGTCGGTGAAAACAGGCAACGGAAAGAAGCATCGATAACGTTCTAGAAACTTCCGATACAGGCTCATCCTGCGCCGAGCGATAACGTTTAACATTTGTTAGCCGGCTGAAAGCGGCCACCGGTGAAAGATAAACATGTATACGCGTCAGTATAGACACGCTGTGCGGTGCATGTGGGGGGAAGAGGAAACGGCTGAACACCTCATACTTTTCTGTAAAGGGCTTAAACCCTACAGTGCAAAGCAACGGGGCTGATTTTTTCAAAGCATTGGGGCTGAGGGACAGTGAAGGCAAAATAGACTTTAAGCGGGTAGAAATAACCAAACGGAGGTTATCTGATTGGTGGCTAAAATCAAGGCAGGGGTGAAATTTCACCCACCACAAAGTACAAAATATGTTAATAGTCATGGCTAGGTGGCATATGCCACCGCCCGATATAAAGGGTTCAGCCTCATCCATCCATCCATCCATCCATCCATCATCCATCCATCCATCCAGCTAAAACCCCTTGATAATTAGAAAGTAGCGACATTCTCCTCCCCGAGGCGCTTTCCTCCTTGATTCTCCTCGCCCGCCGGCGACGCGCGCTGCGCACGGCACGCTATTGCGCCTGGGCTCTCGAGGACGGGCCGCAGAATTCGA
This sequence comes from Dermacentor silvarum, assembly GCF_013339745.2. NCBI lineage: Eukaryota > Metazoa > Arthropoda > Arachnida > Ixodida > Ixodidae > Dermacentor > Dermacentor silvarum. Next base: position 9,828,903 of record NC_051155.1, on the reverse strand, counting down.
CGGAGGCGCATCATTTTGGGCCAGTTGCGCGCCCCAGTGGCGTAGAAAATTTTGAAAAATGGTGATAACACCATGGAGAATGCTGAAGGCAACGTTTATGAGGAGGTTGGTTTCATCTTAAAGCCGTATGACTGACACACACTGATGTAAAGGGAGCTTTGAGGCGAGTTCTACACTCCAGTTATTTTTTCTGCCACATGATACGCTGCTTTACTTTGCGCATCTGATCTGGTATTGCTTGAGGCAAATCGCTCTGTGTTTGGCAGTTTTTTCCTGCATGTGCGCGCATGTGCAGCGCAGGTATTATATTCAGCGTGCCTTCTTATAATGAATTAGTGGTGAGTGCATCGTCCGTCCATGTGTTTGTCTCAATGTCAAAGAAACTTTTGTGCTGTGGTTTCTGCATTGAATAGGATGGTTGCGCTATTTCAGTGCGATGAAGCGGTGCCGGCAACCACTCATCGCCCACGATAACAGAAGCTGAGCAAAGGTATTTACAGATTCTTCTTTAGGCGTCGATGTGAATGAAGCTTAAAAAATACTCGCTATACCTATGGGAGAAGGCATTCTATATTTTAGGCAAACGAAACGCCTCTGGATAAGGTATTTTGACAGTTCACACCGACATACCGTTTAATTATGTAGTAGGATAGTTACAATAGTGATTTTGATCAGCGGGGGGCCCTATAGCCGACGCATTGTAGATAGCGACATGCGGTGGCGACAGGCTCTGCATAACGGATCATAGTGTCGTTGGCTGCGTCGTTAAGCGACAGAGATCATTATTGCTGAAATCGTTAGAGGCGGGACAAGGAGACAGCAGCAGCAATTACTTACTACTGTCAGTTCGAGGTTCATGCCGCTGTCTAGGGGGCTTCCCGTGCTTCACGACAGGTCGGTGCGAGAAAATTGTTGCAACTGCGTTGGGCTTCAGCTTTTTTTCCAAGTTCTTGGAATATGTGCGGCTCAAATTTGTCGTCAGTGAAATGTAGCTAGAACATTTATCGAATAGTTAATCACTCAGGCAGGATGAAGAAAACGTCCTTTATACAAGTACAAGTGGCTAATATGCTGCAGTGCTAAACATTATTGCATTGTTACATCATAACCATAATCGTTATTTATTGATCAACCTTCGTAATCAAACCGCACTGATACAATGACATAGGCCGGCTCGTGTTACATGGATGGAAAAGGTTTACCCGCAGAACAAAATCGAAGAAAGGTGATTGTAACGCACTCGCTATTAAAGCAAAGATTCCCGACCTCCGCCTAGAACTCAACAGCAAGGGTGCGCGATCGCCTCCTGCACCTTGCCTGTATCCGTGAGAAAACCAAATAATAATCTTCACCCACTCACGCGTGCATGGCAGCCCAGTTCGAAGCAAATTGAAGAACTGAAAAAGATTACCAGGTGTCCTTAGCTATCGTCCAAGAGACGCGAATGCGAGTCTTGTAAAATCTACTGTAATTCACCTCAATCCACACTAATCCACATTCACGCACCTTATTCGACCTTAATCCACTTTTATCCTCCTTAATACACCTTAATAGACCTTAATCCACCTCAATGCACCCTAATCCTCCTTAATACACCTTAATCGACCTTAATCCACCTTATTCGACCGTAATCCACCCTAATCCTCCTTAATATGCTTTAATCGACCTTAATCTATCTTAATCCTCCTTCAAGCACGTTATTCGACGTTAATCCACCCTAATCCTCCTTATTACATCTTGATCCACCCTAAGCCAGCCTAATCCAACTTAATCCTCCTTAATCAACCTTAGCCCTCCTTATTTAACCTTAATCCACCTTAATCGACCTTAAACCACCTTAATCCAATCACTATTCAATCATGAATTTACTATGCTAATCTTTTATAATCTATTATACACGGCTGGGCATGATTTGGCTCGCTTCTGGCCTTCATTAGGTCACATTACTTTTTGTACCTCAAAACGCTCACCTTGAAACATATCCAACTAAGGGTCTCACCTTAAAATGTGGACTAGCTGGCGCTCATCACCTGCAATACCACGGGTATACTTCCAACAAATTTTTTTCAGGCCCTGCATTCATTGTATTTAAAGGGTCCCTGAAACGGTTCGGACAAATTTTGTAGACGCGTAGGGTGCAGCTACAGTAAAACGTTCGCGTCATAATTTAAGTGAAGCGTCTCATATTAAGAGAGCTACGGACGATTACAAGTTACCCTCCTCCGTAGCCATGCATTTCCTCCTCAACTCGCTCGCCGAGGGATCGGGGCTAAGCTCCGCCTGCGCTGGCTCTACGTCATGTTGTGACGTACGTTGTCGTCTATTTCCGGTGGTCTTGGAGCCAGCGCGCGAAGGCTCGCCAACCTCTCCGCTAGCCGTCCGGCCGTTCATCCCCAGCGAGAGCGATCAAGCAGCGTGCGTTGCGAGCGTTCTGTCGCAGCGCCGAGCGTGTCCGGTATTCCGGTAACCACAGGCGGGCTGGGTGTTTTGACGGATATCCAGAGGCGTAAACTAACGCCCCTGATGATGAAGGAGGTAGACGTACGTGAGCAGCCTGATCGGCATGCACGGTCCAGCCATCTGGTGGTGCAGAGCTCAAACAGCCAAATACAGATCTAATATTCCTGTAACCAAGTGTAAAACATTTGGTTATATATTTGAAACATATAAAAAGACAACATGTTCAAGATTACGCTCCTGCCAAAAACTTGAGCCAGCAGCAAAGTATCAAAAACTTGGTTAATGCTATATTAGCTGTGTGTTTGGTTGAGCTTTGTGCCGCAAGGTGGCTGCACCGTGCAAGCAGTTCACGTTTGCCCCTCCGTTCATCACGTAAAACGTGGTAAAACGGCCAGTGCACTTACGCTTGCGTTCACCTGAATACCGGACAAGCTAAATTCTATTGTGGAAATCCTTCGACGTGATGTGACGGCCGCAAACGCGTAGATGCTGGCGCCGTTTGGATGCGTCGCGGTAAAGAGAGGAGACTGATCCTCAGGTCACGTGGTTGAAAAAGTCACGTGACCAAATGGGCTAGGCACCTAGGTAGAGTGACCTAGAATGTGGGAGAGTGTCCAAAGCGCCGGCTCCGGCGAGGGCCTTTTTCTGTGAACTGCCGCGCCGCGCCGCTGCTGCTCCAGACCCGTGGGCTTTTCGCGCTCGCGAAGTGCGCGGGAAGCGAGGGTCGTCAGCTACGCGCTGTAGTTTTTTGCGTTCATTTTCCACGCAAGGCTCTTAAACTCTAATTAACTTCAATAGTGTGGTGCTGCATGGAGCTTACCCATCTTTGAGCGTTTCTTTGTGCTTGGGCAGCAAGATAATACAAAAACTAACGTATCAAACTTATCAGCGCGGCCTAGCTCCGGTGCTAGAGTTCGGGAACAGTAAGGGTAACTGTGCGTGCGTAGAAACGCGCTAAACGAGCCCGCGCGAAGAAAGAACGTAAAAAAAAAAGAAACGTTATTCGCATGGGTACGCGGGCAATAGCACCATGCTTGCAAGAATAAGAGTAACGAAAAAAGTAAATTACTCGCGCAGTCAAGTGTCATACTTACGTGCGTGCAGTGACCGCTTCGCTCACCATTACGCGCTTTTCGCTCACGGTCAGTAGTGGTTTACAGCTATATTCATATGTATTTATTCGAATATTTTAGCCACGACAATATTTTATTATGAACACAGCAGAGTGAGAAGGTGTAAGGGAAGCAAGAGAAAGAGCAAAGACGGGCCGTCTTTTCTCTTTCTCTTGCAACGCCGCAATATTTTGCTTATTTCGCTTCAGAGATTGCGTACATGAACAATTCTTGCTGTACGCTATCTCTTCAATACAAACTTCACGCATGATGTACCTTAAGGTTCACCGTGAGCGAAGCTTTTTTTCAAATTCAGACATTAGAAAGTAAAGGCATTCGATCCAGCCAATATAGCTAAACAAATATATGTTTTTTCTACATTAAAATGAATAGATAGCTACTACTGGCCTAGCCATTTACTAATATGTTATGTAAAAGGTATTTCTGCAATAGCCTTGTTTTAATATTCCGTGAATCCTCTCTGAAATTACTAACATTAACTTCTCATTATATCATAGTTGTTGCGTAACGTGTGATTTTTTTACGTAGACTAACAAGCATTCATGGCGCGTGACAATGTTTGTGCTTGCATTATATATTGAGTGGGAAATCGTCTTGAAAATTACTGTCTTTGATGCACTACAAATATCGCTATTGATTCTACATATCCCTAAAATATTTACCATCAATAACAGCAAAAAATGAAAAGTTTATGTTCTGGTGATTTGTTGCCTCTTTCATTACGTAACTACAAGTACGTAGTTATTGACCAGTAAGTACATTTGCTGTGTATGAATTAACCAGCGAGCATACGCAATAAATATTCCTTAAGTTAGTTTCATGTTCAAATTCGCTTAGTGTTTGCGCTCTTGCAACACAAGAAGGCGAAAGACGAGTTGCACATACGTAATCCATCATGTTCGTTTTCTGACGCTTGCTCGTAATTATGAAATGAGGCATACGTATAAAATGTTGCACTGCTAGCGTTTCATTTATTTTGGTTTGTCTTGTTTTTTGCCGCGTATATTTCTCGCGTACCCTTTACCTCTACACGCCATGCTATATCTTAGTGGCTTTGATAGGTTGTACTCCTAAGCTCGAGGACGCGGGTTCGATTCCCGGCCACGGCGGCTTACATTTCGATGGAGGCGAAATGCGTAAGACATCCGTGTACATAGATTTAGGTGCACGTTCAAGAACTCCAGGTGGTCGAAATTAACGGAGCCCTCCACTGCGGCGTCTCTCATAGCCATAGTGTGATTTTTTGGTGTAAAACCCCAGAAAGTATCATTACTATTATTACCTTTACATGTGTTCTCAGTTCTTCATGATATATGGGTAAGTTCGACACGTTGAGATCGAGATTGGCATTCAACACGTTTTTATCGTCACACCCACAGCATCAGAGGGATTTCTGGCCGTCGTCATATGACCACAAGTCATATTGTTATCGTTAATCGTGACGTGAGTGCAAGTATGTCAAGTTACTAATGTCATGACCCATCAGTCATCTTAGTCACACATTTGTGGCTTTCCACACAATACTTTGGTATATATACCGAGTGAACGAGCCGTGAGAGTTACGCGGTTTGTATTTATTTTTGGTACCGCGGCATCCATTCTCATCCCCAAACCATTCTCATCCCCAAACTGCCACCATTCTCATCCCCAAACCGGGCAAGCCCCCTAGTCTCGATAACCTCCGACCGATTTCACTCACTTCGTGCGTTGGCAAGGTCGCCGAACATGCTATCTTAAATAGGGTCTCGCGATACTTGGAAGACTGGGATATTTACCCACACAATATGATAGGCTTCAGGGCAGGACTGTCAACGCAGGCTGCCATGAAGCTGATCAAATATCAAGTCATTGACCGTAACACGAGGGACACGAGAGCCATACTTGGATTAGACCTGGAGAAGGTCTTTGACAGCGTCTTGCATTCCTTTGTCTTGAGCCAGATATCTAGCCTCGGGTTGGGCAAGCACTTCCACGACTACACACGATCATTCCTTGCGGACAGAGAAGCCACTCTCAGGGCGGGAGACCTCGTTTCGGACTCGGTTAGGCTGGGTTTCAGAGGGACGCCACAGGGGTCTGTCATATCCCCGACCCTGTTTAACCTAACCATGATCGGTCTGTCGAGGAGACTCTCCGAAGTCGAGGGTATTAACCACACAATATATGCAGACGACGTCACCATTTGGTGTACCGGAGGCAGTGATGGACGGGTGGAGGCTGCGTTGCAGGAAGCCATCGAGATAACGGAGGAATATCTTAAGCCGACCGGCCTTCGGTGTTCCCCTCGGAAATCAGAACTGCTCATTTACAGGCCCAGGCGAAGGGGGCCCAAATCGAAGGGTTGGAAGCCTGTAGAGGACGTCGACATCACTCTACGGACAAGTGAGGACGGTGTCATCCCCAGGGTGGACTCCCTCCGGGTCCTAGGTATGACGATCGAATCAAACGGCTCCAATAACCTGACGGTTTGTAAACTAGCCAAGAAAACGGATAATGCCATCAGACTCATACGGAGAGTTGCCAACCGGCAGCAGGGTCTTGGAGAGGACAATCTTGTGAGACTGGTGCACGCCTTTGTAATGTGTCACTTTACCTACGTGGCGGCCATGCACAATTGGCAAAGGTCGGAGAGGGACAAGCTCAACACGTTGATCAGGAAGACTATCAAGAGGGCCCTCGGCCTGCCCATGTACACAAGCTCGGAGAAACTAATGTGTCTCGGCATGCACAACACGCTGGAAGAGATCGCGGAAGCGCAGGAGAGGGCGCAGTACGCCAGGCTGTCCACCACCCAAGCGGGTAGGAGCATCCTGAGGGAGCTGGGGGTTCCTCCGGCGGAAATCGAGTCCCGCTTCTGCGGTCTCCCTCGAGAACAGCGGGAACGCATTGTCGTGGCTCCAATTCCACGCAACGTTCATCCCGAACACAACGTGGGTCGGAGACGAGCTAGGGCCAAGGCTCTCCTGGGCAAAGCTCGGGAAGAGGCTCCGGATTGCTGTTTTGTTGATGCTGCCCGGTACCCCGACGGGACGGCGTTCGTAGCGGTGGGCATCGATCACGATGGGAAAATCACGAACTGTGCGACTGCAGTGTTCGAACGAAGTCGGCCGAGGTGGCGGAGCAGGTGGCCATAGCCCTGACTCTGCTGGACGACAAAAGGACCACGATCTACAGCGACTCGCGGACGGCTTTACGAGCTTTCGCCAAGGGCACCGTTTCGGAGCAGGTCGTGCGCATTCTACGGGACAAGGACATCAAGTCGCACACGATCATCTGGTTCCCTGCACACATGGGGCAGATCAAGGGCGCCCCGCCCAACCTCAACGAGTCGGCCCACAGAGCTGCGCGAGGAGTCGTTGACCGCGTAGCTACCGGGTGGCGCGACGCTGAGGTTATGGACAATCGTGACCCTCCCTCCTCATATAACGAACTTACGAAACATTTTTACATGGGACGGAGACGATATCCTCCGCCACATAGGAAACTAAACAGACAACAGGCGTTGACACTCAGATTACTCCAGGTCGGGGCATACCCTAACCCCGCACTGTTACACAGAATATACCCAGATATACAATCGACCAATGCTTGCGAGCTATGCTCAGACCTAGCTGACTTGGAACATATGCTCTGGCGGTGCCCCGCGTTACACGACGGCGACGATGTCACGTCGACCAAATGGGAGGCTGCCCTAAGCAGCCCCGATCTTGAAGCACAGCTATGGGCTGTCCATCGGGCCCGCGACGCAGCAGAGAGGCTCGGCCTTTCTGTGCCGACGTGGGAGCGGCCCGCTACGTGCTGACGCGCGTTCCGACGGACAATAATAAAGTTTTACCATACCATACCATACCATACCATACCGCGGCATCGGCCAACAAACACATTCCGCTTCCCAAGAACCCAGTTAATGATTTCACCTTAATACAGAAAGAACAGAGCGCGGGATGCAGTCTTGTAAAGCAAATCGAATGCACGAAATAAAGGAAACGATAGGGTGTAAAAGCGTTAGCATGAGCTAGCCATATCTGCTACGTTCTCCTGGTTATTATCGCGGTCTCCAGCTTATTTTCTTCTGCAGCACGTTCACGTTGCTCATTCCACGCATAACTAAATGAAGTAAGCGCGCAGAATGCGTTACTCAAACAGCCGCGTAAGCGCGGACCAAGCGAGCAAGAAGAAAATATACAAAATACCCGTATTCACAGCCGGCAAACGCGTTCTCTGTGCGGTGAGTCACTGCGGTATTACATTGCGGTGACGTGGTACTTAATATATCCCAAATTATTGCGATTTTGGCTAATAGCAAGCAAAATATCAGGCTCGTAGCAGACGCCCGCCGCCTTGGCGCGGCTTCCACAGCAGAGAAAGCCCACGGGTCCGGTACAGCAGCGCCGCGGCGCGGGAGTTCACACAAAAAGGTCCTCGCTCCTCCCATGCATTTGCGCGGCGCTTTGGACACTCTCCCATCACTCTAACCTAGGTATTTCTCTGCATAAAATATAGGGAACGCCCAGGTACAACTGGTACCCTTAAATATTCGAAAACGTCCCTAAATTCGCGGTCTTGCCTGGATACGAGCCTGGCTTTGGCTTCTGCTCTTTGCAACATGCACGAACGTCGCAGCGCAAGTATAGCGCGAGGGGAGCGACTAAATCCCTACCAGAACACACCAGTGTTGCCAGATCTCGTCTTAATTGTGCGGTTTCCTAGATTTCCGAGGCGCAGATGTCCCTAGTGAAGTCACGCGACTGCGTGCCGCGCTCGCCTTCTTATCGCCTCCCACCTCTCGTACGTGCGTGCGCCAGATTTCAACGTGTGTGCACGCCGGAGATGAACGTGGGCGCATGGTTTACACTTGCAGCTTATTCTGAAGAGAAATGAAACTATGTTGCATTTATTTATGAGAAATCTAAGTTAGCACGTGTTACGACAGGGTAGGTGAGCCTCAGCTAGGCGACTGGCCACGGCCGTCTGGTGTTGAGCGATCGGGCGGTGACGTCTCGAGACGCTCTCTCGACTCGTTCTTGACGCCTTTTATGCGGTCCCCCCCTCCCATTCTTAAACCTATTTTCTGTTACGTTAGTCACTGTCGCACTCTTCAACATTCACCTGATTTTTGAACGGCGTGGCGGCGCCTAGCATTCCTATATTTGTTTCTGCGTAGACTTCAAAGCCATTCACCTACCTGCCCTCCCACCTGTTTGTTGTGGCGGTTTCTTAGCTTTCCTGGCCCAGCCCACCCGTCCTTGACATATCTTGCCGTGCGTAAATTAGCATTCTGTAGGTCGTTCGATCTTGTCGATGCTCAACACATTTAGCAAATGTAATGCTATCTATTCCGCAAGGCAGTTGCTAAGCTTATGGTGGTGCAGTTTATTTTGCAATGAGCATGTCATCAGCACTGCATGGTTCCAGCTAGCAGGCTGACCTGAACCGATTATTGTAAAAATTTTGCGCGTCTGAGAAAACTCGATCTCGGTTCCATTTGTGCCTTTGCATATTCTGCATCTCATAGCAGCACACACTGCTTGACTTATCGATTCGCAAGTTCAAATAAAGTCAGCCTATAAGCTACGCGCTGACGATCTACAGGTGCATTGCAAAAGTCGCCTAACTTTTTCGACCTGCCACGTCGACTTCCCGTTGCTCTAACCGGCAACAGCTTACTGGTTCAAGAAAACGGAAAGATCATGTTTCTAACGTGACTTTTTGGAATCATGAGGTTAGTGGGCGCACAGATGTGAACAGATTGCGCAATTTGAGAACATAGAAAGAGTCTGAAGCTTTACCGCGGGCGAACTAAATTTCTGGTCAAATAAACACACACACAGGTTAATGCGACTAACCGATTCCTTATTTCGCACAATCGACCACTTACATACACAAAAAGGGTCAACAATCGTAGCCACCAAGATGATTCATCCAAATGATCGCACATGCCACACAAGACATAAGGCATCGCCGAAGATGAAGTTGTTGACAGTCTTAACAATCTACCCATGACTTCATGTCAGCGCTCGCGAAATAACGCAATCCTGCCTAAAACAAACAAACACAGAAAATATTATAAACAGAACAATGCGCATAGGCGGGTCCATCATTAATCATATGGGCAGCAGCGAAAAAATATGCACAGCGAGTGCAACGAACTCGGTTCATCACTTCGCCTGTTCAACTGGTCGACTTGATTAGGGAATTTCGGCCTCCATTCTGGGTACATAAAAGAGCTACAGTGTACACTGTAGTAGAGCTAGTTTTGGTGAGCTGCCCAGAGTTGCCAGCATGATGTTTTCTATACAGCTAACCTTGGGCGATGTTGCGGTCGGTATTTAGTCTCGCGCTGGCGCGAGGAGCATGGCGAAAGTTTTCAGACATGCATGGTCCGTCGTTCCGTTCGATTCGCCAGCACGCTGTTGTTGGTTCAGCAAAGTTGGTTCTTTATTCTATGCCAGCACGTTGGTTCTTTATTCTGTGGCACCACTGTGAACCAGATCACGGCAGTGTACAAGTTCACAAATTGTGCATCTTTGTGCGGCGGTGCAGAAGCAAAAACGGCGCAAGTTTCGAAATGTCTTCAACGCACGTTTGGTGGCAACGAGTTGTTTAAACAACGAGCAGGTATTGCGCAACGAGCAGTTTAAATTGCCTTCATGTGTTCGTGGAATTACGCGCGTTGGTGAGCGCCTTCGTATGCCTTCTGTTAATTCACTCTAGCTCTTAGCGATGTTTGCTTTCGATGTCTGTGTGGTCTTAATGCACATTTTCCATGTGCACTGTTTGTATGTCATGTAGATTGGCGACAGACTATGTCGCGCGTCTTCGTGTTCGTTAACACAGTGCAACCACGGTTGTGATGTTTATCGGTGTTATCAAAGCTCAAAGAAGCATTTAAATTCGGTCTCGTCAACCGCGCGTGACTCCCAGTGAAATATGTATACGTAAGATAATCACAGCTACGCATGTGAACCCATATGTTCCAGCTTTTCACACGTTATCACATGAATTATACCAGCTTCACACGGCAACTTTTGAACACGATCGAGCTCAATACTTTTTTACATAAAGACTCTGAACACCGCAGTTTTATTACACGCAAGTTTTATCACACGCTCATACCACTGTGCTTGTGGTTGGTGTTTTGTATGTCGCAATTGGAATTACATTGAGGCGTTTTGTGCCCACGCTGCTTAATTAACTGGTAACCCACATTGCTTTGTATAGGCCATCACCAAATTATATACGCTGCTTTATGGAGAGGTGCAAGCATTTATTGAATTAAAAGAAACATTTTATTGAGGCCAGTACTTCAGATATGTTGTGAATTTTTAAAGGAAATTCCGGCTATCATTGTCATAGGATACTTGGGAGTCAATAAACTTCACTTCTGACCAATGTTTATGTATATCACATTTAATGGTTTGCCTGACATTTGTTGCAGCTAGTGTCTGCTCCATTTGCTTTATAACCTTGACCTCCTGAGTGTGGCTGCTGGCAATAATGGACACACAGAACTCGGTGCACCTTTTCTTTTTTTTATTTGGTATGCTGTTTCATCAGCTTTCTACCGCATGTGGAAGCACTTCTTCCCGCATGTCTCTTCATTCTCATAGTAAAAATACTGAAAAGCCATCATGTCAAATTGTCTGAAAGCTATAAGCACGCCACTTCCTGCTTTGACTATGCCTGATATTACTGGTGCATTCGTGCAAGCATGCTGGGAGAACTCCTCAACTGCTACTTTGCTCTACTACACTCTGCTGGCAGGTGTACTAGGATACGATTTGTTTGCTGCTGTTTTGTTGTAGTGTTTGAGTCAAAAACAGTTAAATTTTTGCTGTTGGATTACATGGAATAGTTTAGATATCACAGCTCCAATGGTTGGTACAAACATGGGCCATCCATGGCACATCCATCAAGCACTTTGCAGACATATTCACACAGTCTGCAGACATATTCACACAGTCACACAACGAATATCCACATAATTTCTGCTCAGCTACAGCTTCTTCAAGCCATTTGTAATCAAATGTAACAGGAATAATTTTGTCTGCATTTATATTTCACAATGCCGTTGCTTCTGCACCATAACAATTGCCAGCATGTTCAGTTCTGTACAGGCAGAGTAACCTACATCACAGTGGTGTTAAGGAAGACCCTGTACATTTGATTAGGCACTTCATGGTGACAAAAAAGACTACTTTAAGAAGTATTAAAAATATTTGAGTGTCTATTTTAAAAGATTAAGTTAATTAGCTGAATAATTCGTTAATGACATCAAAATTCTTCAACAGGACCTTAATAAAATTTCGAACTGGTGTGCTACTTGGTGCATGACCCTAAATGAATCAAAATGCAACTACGTGTGCTTTTCTAGGAAAAAAACTGACGTTTCCCATTCTTACAGAGTGAACAACTCAACCATTCCGAGCGTAACAGGGGCCAAGTACCTCGGCGTTCACTTCTCAAGCGATCTTACTTGGCAGGATCACATTGCTGAGATTGCCGCTAAAGGGAATAACACACTAATGTTTTTGGCTCGAAATTTTCACCCCTGTCCTCTGGCAACTAAGAAGTTATTATACACGACATACGTGAGGCCTATTCTTGAGTATGCGTGCACGATATGGGACCCTTATCAGGACAACCTTAAATACATTCTAGAGCGCGTACAAAACCGAGCGGCACGCTTTATCACTGGGAACTATCGCAGATCTAGTAGCGTCACAGAAATGAAAATACGCCTAGAGGTTTCGACGCTAGCCGAACGCCGGCGTTGCTTGCGTCTCAAGTTTTTTCATAAGATTTTTTACAACAATACTGGCATTAATAAATCAAAATACATGCTTAACCCACATTACATATCCCATCGCCGTGAACACACATTAAAGGTAAGGCCAATAAAGTCAAGAACGAACTTGTTAAAATATTCTTTTTTCCCCAAAACCATCAATGAATGGAACGCTCTGCCTGAGGACACCGTTTCTAAAACATCAAATTCAGACTTTTACAGTGAACTGCTTGCCATGTGATCAGTTTGTGTGTTTTGATGGTATTTTTTTTCTTGCGTTTGCTGGCCTACTATATATATTTATGAGAGTGTGTAAGTGCGTATGTGTCTTTATATATGTATATGTGCACATGTATGTGTATATATGTATATATAGTCCTTTTCTTTCTTTTGATTTGGAGATAGTTATGCTGCCTATACTGTATTATTCGTCACCGTGTTCTTTTTGTTATGTAACCTTAATTACTACTGTTTTGCATTTGTATTGTTTCCCCCCCACTGTAATGCTCTCTGAGCGAATGTGGGAATGAATAATAAATAAATAAATAAATAACTTTATTGAAATCAATTTAGGGATGGTTGCCTACAAGTCATATCTATTTTGTTCATTTTCCGTGTGTTCAAACAGGAAAATTACAGTTGGCCCCGTCATCATTAAGAAAAATGATGCACTATTACATGGTAGTATGGTTTATGTTAGGGTTGTGGCTTGGAGTAGTTGGTTCAAGGTGCGAAAGTAGGGTAACAGCGCAAAATTGATGGAACACAAGATGAAGAAAGGACGAACATGGCAAAGATGGTTTATGTGCTTGATAAACATGTATTTATGTCTTTTGTTGGGAGATGTGGTACTTCCGTTCTAAAAAAGTAAACTACTTGAATTTAAGGTTATAAGGGCCGCATGAGATTACAGGTGTGATGCTGGCTGCAGCAGTCGCACTACTGAAGGGCTGAGTTAAAGTAGTTATGTTCCATGATTTGTGTCCGCATTAAAGAAACCCAAGTGTTCAAAATTAATCAGATGACCTCCCCACTACAGCCATATTTTCCGACAAGAATTGCTAGAGGGAACTGTAGTGCTGCGATCATTCAGCTGCCATGAGAACATTGGGCAGTACATGTATTTGTCTAGTGTTTGTGCATGTGGCTTTAAATATTCTTGTGGTGTTGCTTATTGCACTTTATAAATGTCCATGCAATCATACTAGTTTACTAAACACAGCCAGCTAATACGTCTTTGTTCAAATGCGTAACCATTGTGAATTGTATTTATAAAGCAATGCTTTGTTGAGTATCATAAGCTCGTCAAGTCACAAAGCCATTTGAAGTCGGAAGGACAAAGTTTATGCAAATCTATGTACTAGCAGTCGTTACACTATCATTCCCATTCTGGCTGAACTGTCATACTTGCAGCTTCCAGAGACAATAATGTCAGAGTTCTCTCGAGACATTTCTGTAGGAAACTTAATGACTACAGTGCCCCTCATAACCCCTGTGGTAATTTGAAATGATTAGCTCCATAATTTCTTTTTAGAGCTTAAGAGGTTTTGAAGTAGCTGAGTGGACTCTGTGTGAAGTAATGTGCATGTCGAAAAAAAGAAAAACAAGAAGTAATCAAATTGTATGCAAGATGAGTAGCATGCACACCACAGTTGTTATTCAGAGGTGCACCAGCATTCAAGATTCTGTGTTATAATGTAGCTTGCACTATTTGGTTTATATGATATAGGGGCCTCATAATAATATCGTCAGAAATTTGTTTTTCAATAGTTTTCACACATCTGGCCACGGCGGCCGCATTTCGATGAAGGCGAAGTGAAAAGACACCGGTGTACTTAGATTTAGGTGCACGTTCAAGAATCCCAAGTGATCAAAATTAAGCCGGAGTAACCCACTACGGCGTGCCTCATAATCAGATTGTGGTTTTGGCACATTAAACCCCATAATTTCTTTTTCACACATTCATTTATTACAGTCTAAATTATTTTTGACCATGCTAGCAATATTAAGCCAATCTTGCAGCATTTTCTCAGTGGATGTAGTTGAAAATTACTTTGCTGAACAGATGAACTGAAGTAGCAGTTATTGTATAGTAGGTGAATCACAGCGCATGAGACAAGGAATAACTGCAGAAATTAGATACACAGGGCACGGACTTCAAACTTATTTATTGGCCTGAACACGCATCCTTATAGACATATCTCGTGCACTGAACACTAGACAGTGCTCGTCTAGTGTTTCGTGTTTTCTTTGCCCCTGTCTTCCTTGCACTGCATTCCCCAACTAACTGTGAACCAACTCGCTCAACTCAAAGTCTTGCTTCATCTCTTGAGCTCTATGCCTCAGAGAGCTGAGGTGCAGAGGGCAAATGCACTCTGGTTTTGCGGGTGGAGCTTCTGTGTAATTATTAGGTTGTCACTGAGTGTACGGTGTGTGCTCAAAAGGAAACCCAACTTTTCCTATAACATCTTTATTGCTTATAGTACAACATCTTATCTCCCTTACGGTAGTCCCTTCTACCGGCAATACACTGTTCCCATCATTTCTTCCATTTTTGGAAAGCCTCCTGGCATGCACTTCCTGGGATGGCGCGCAGGTCAGTTGTCGCATTGTCCTGAATCTCCTCTGTGGTTTGGAAACGATGTCCTTTCAATGTGGTTTTAAGTTTGGGAAACTGGAAAACGTTTGCTAGGGCTGGTCCAGAGAATACGGTGGATGGGGCACAATAAAAGTGTAATGTTTTGCTAGATAGCTGCGAACAAGGAGCGACGCGTGAGCCAGTGCATTGTCATGATGCAACATCCAAGTCTGGTTTTCTCACAATCCAGGCCCCTTACTGCACACAGGACCCCTCAAACGTGCTAGAATTTCCTGGTAGACTTCTTTGTTTACCATCTGACTGTGTGGTACAATTTCCTGATGGACGATGCCATTGCAGTCAAAAAACACAACCAACATCACCTTGATCATTGACCATGCTTGTTTGGACGAGGAGACCCTTTGCCACCCACTGCAACGACTGCACCTTCATTTCAATATCACAGCCATAAACCCACGTATTGTCACCTATTAGGATTTTGTTAAGGAAGTTTTCATTATCATTGGCAGTGGCAAGCAGTTCCTGGCTGATTTCAACACGGGTCTGTTTCTGATCGGCAGTCAGCAAACACAGCATGAATTTTGCACTGACATAACGCATCTCCAGTTTGTCACTCAAAATGTGATGGTAAAATTGTCCGCTGATGCCCACTTCGTCAGAAGCTTCTTCAACAGTTAAACGACAGTTTCCACGAATCATAGCACGAACTCTATTGTTACGGGGAGATTTACAGAATTCACACTATGTACAATGTTGGCCAACAACAACAAAGATGGCGAACCACAGTTTCACCTCTTCCTCGTCTCTTCGGCTCTAGCTTCAGCATCTTCTTTGTCTGCCGGACAACTGGCTCATAACACTACCCTCCGGCGGCGAAAGCACCGACTCGGTGCAGGTGAACGAAGGATACATGAAAAAAAAAAACAAAAACAAAAAAAACTAGCACACAAGGTATTAAGGGGTGTCCGGGGCACGATAGGGCTTGAGACGGACAACGTGTACAATGTCCTTGCGGAGAGGAGCAGAGGATGACGAAGGCAGCAGTGGAGCGATTTCATAAGTGACATCAGTCACTTGGCGGCACACGCAATATGGACCGGTGTACTGGAAGAGCAGTTTTTCGGATAAGCCAACGCGTCGTGCTGGGGACCACAGGAGAACGAGCGATCCAGGGACAAAGTGGGTGGTCCTGTGGTGGCTGTTGTAGCGAGACTGCTGGTGGATTTGAGACTCAGAAAATCGAGTGCGAGCAACTTGACGTGCATGGTCGGCACGTGCAATGGTCTCTTGAGCATATTCAGTGGGTGGGCACCCAGAAGAAGGCACCAGGGTGTCCATAGGCAAAGTAGGGTTGCGACCGTATAAGAGGAAGAACGGCGAATAGCCAGTGGTCTCATGCCTGGAAGTGTTGTACGCGAATGTCACAAACGGTAGGGCAACGTCCCAGTCGTGGTGGTCTGCAGACACATACATGGCCAACATGTCAGTAAGGGTGCGGTTCAGGCGTTCTGTCAAGCCATTCGTCTGTGGATGGTAGGCTGTAGTCAGTTTATGTTGCGTCGCGCAGGATCTTAGAATGTCATCGATCACCCTGGACAGGAACTGTCTCCCACGGTCAGTGAGCAGTTGCCGAGGAGCTCCGTGCTGGAGTATGACGTTATGCAGCAAGAAGTCTGCAACGTCGGTGGCACAGCTAGTGGGAAGTGCACGCGTAATGGCAAACCGCGTCGCATAATCTGTGGCAACGGCGATCCACTTGTTCCCAGAGGTGGATAGGGGAAACGGACAAGTAAATCGAGACCGACGCGGTGAAAAGGCTCGTAAGGAATGTCCAGAGGCTGAAGATGTCCTGCAGGCGGCAGAGTCAACTTTTTTCGGCGCTGACAAAGGTCGCATGAGCCCACGTAACGGCGCACTGAGCGGGACATCCCAGGCCAATAGAAACGGCGGCGCGCGCGGTCGTATGTGCGTGACACGCCAAGATGTCCCGCCGTTGGTGCGTCGTGGAGCTGCTCCAGGACAGTGGAACGGAGGTGAGCCGGGATGACTAACAACAGGTCAGGACCGTCAGGGAGTAAACTGCGGCGATATAACGTGTCGTTTTGGAGTACAAAGAGGCGGAGGAAAGGATCAGGAGCGTGGGAGAGCAATTTGTCGATGATCCTGCGTAGAGACTCGTCAAGGCGTTGTTCGGCAGCGATGTTGAAGAGTTGAGAGATGGAAAGAACACACGGGCTGGAGTCGCTCAGGGCAGCGTCTGGTGGATCTACTGGGTATCTGGAGAGGCAGTCGGCATCCTGGTGCAAGCGGCCAGACTTGTAAACGACGGTATACGAGTATTCTTGAAGTCGCAGTGCCCATCGACCAAGGCGACCAGTGGGATCTTTGAGAGAGGACAGCCAGCATAGAGCATGGTGGTCAGTAATAACGGTGAAGGGTCGGCCGTAGAGGTAAGGGCGAAACTTGGCGATGGCCCAAACTAGAGCGAGACACTCTCGCTCTGTGATAGAATAGTTTTGCTCAGCCGAGGAAAGAAGGCGACTGGCATAAGCAATAACGCAGTCCTGACCATGCTGACGTTGGGCTAGAACTGCGCCGATTCCATGGCCACTGGCGTCGGTACGGACTTCTGTGGGCGCAGATTCGTCGAAGTGAGCCAACACTGGTGGCGATGTCAGTATTCTTATCAGCTGTGAGAAGGCGGACGCTTCTGCAGGACCCCAAGAAAAGGTCGCGTCTTTCTTAAGCAGGCAGGTGAGGGGCCGTGCTAGTGCTGCAAAATCTTTCACAAACCGCCGAAAATAAGAACACAGGCCGAAAAAGGAACGGACGTCCTGAGTAGCGCGAGGTGTCGGAAAGTTGGCAACGGCGCTAACTTTGGCAGGGTCAGGCCGTATACCTGTAGCATCGACAAGATGGCCAAGTACTGTGATCTCGCGGCGACCGAAGCGGCATTTGGCAGAGTTAAGTTGAAGACCTGCATTGCGAAGGATGCGCAGAATAGCCGAGAGTCTACTTAGATGACTGGAGAACGTAGGCGAGAAAATGACTACGTCATCGAGATAGCACAGGCAAGTAGACCACTTGAAACCACGAAGAAGGGAGTCCATCATTCTTTCGAATGTTGCGGGGGCATTGCACAAGCCAAATGGCATAACTTTGAACTGGTAGAGCCCATCGGGTGTTATAAAGGCGGTCTTCTCCCTGTCTTTTTCGTCAACGGCGATTTGCCAATAGCCGGACCGAAGGTCTATAGAAGAAAAGTACTGTGCGCCATGCAAAGAGTCGAGGGCGTCGTCGATCCGCGGCAGAGGGTACACGTCCTTTTTAGTGATCTTGTTTAGGTGGCGATAGTCGACGCAGAACCGCCAGGTGTTGTCTTTTTTCTGACAAGCACCACAGGGGACGCCCAAGGACTCGTAGATGGTTCGATGATGTCCTTTGTAAGCATTTTCTCGACTTCGGTTTGAATTACGCGCCGTTCAGTCGCAGACACTCTGTAAGGACGCCTATGGATGGGACTGGCGTTGCCGGTGTCAATGCGATGAGTCACAACTTTTGTCTGGCTGAGATGGGCGAAGCAAATCGAAAACGTCGCTGTAAGCGGCTAGCAAACGACGAAGGTCGTCAGACTGAGCAGCCGAAAGGTCGGGGGCGATCATGGCGTCAAAATGTGCATCAAATGAAGTACTAGTGTCAGGGCTTCCAGAAGACAGGGGCGCATCCATAGTAAGGGCCACAGGGTCGTGTGCGTCTAAAGGTGCTATATGTCCCAGCGTGATACCTTCGGGAAGAAACTGTGGAGTCCGTCCAAAGTTCAGAATAGGGATACATGCCCGGTTCGCAGAAACAGTCACAACAGAGTGAGGGAGGGCTACCTGCCTTGTTAAAAGAGCGTCTAGGGAAGGAGAGATGACGTAGTCGCCGTCACAAATGGCGGAATCAGAGGTCAGTGTGACATACGTCGCGGCGGCTGGTCGAAGGCGAACAAACTCGGCGACACATAAACGCGGCTGTGACTCGGTGGGGA
Organism: Dermacentor silvarum; assembly: GCF_013339745.2. Classification (NCBI taxonomy): domain Eukaryota; kingdom Metazoa; phylum Arthropoda; class Arachnida; order Ixodida; family Ixodidae; genus Dermacentor; species Dermacentor silvarum. Next base: position 9,809,893 of record NC_051155.1, on the reverse strand, counting down.
GATCGGGTACAAAAGGAAGTTCCAACTGGAGAAGGCCAGAAGAGCAGTCGATGAGGGCAGAATGGGTACTCAGGAAGTCGTGGCCGAGGATGACTTCATGTGGACACTGCTGCAGAACGGCGAATAGAACTGAGGTCTGGTGACTGGCGAAGCTCACACGCGCAGTGCACATCCCAACGACGCAAGATGTGCCGCCGTCGGCTACACGAACGACAGGCGACGCCGCGGGCGTCAGAACCTTGCGGAGACGACGAGAAAGGCGAGCGCTCATAACCGATAATTGCGCCCCCGTGTCTATGAGCGCCGAAACAGGCACGCCGTCCACTTCTATGTCCAAAAGGTTTTGTCGGGTGGTCAGGGTCAACAGAGGATTTCCGGGTCGGTTGGTCAATGCAGCATCACCTCCGGGAGCTGCACCGGTCAGTTTTCCGAAGAGGGACGGCGGGGGTATGGCGACGGTGAGCGACGGGCAATCGGTGAGCGAGAACGCCGGTTCTGTGGGGACGGCGAGCGGCGATCGTAGTGTGGAGTCGGAGCAGCAACATCACAGTGCGGCAGGTCATTGCGGGCATGAAAAGGCGAGAACCGGCTGTCTTCTGGGCGGTAAGCGTACGCGGGACGAGGAGACGAAATCTGACGATAGCGACAATGGCGGGAAATATGACCAACTACATTGCAATTAAAGCATATGGGCTTGTCGTCATGTGTGCGCCACTGGTTTGGGTCGCGGTATCGGAGGTAGGTCGATTGTGGGCGGGGAGGTCGAAAGAAATTGCCGACCGCAGGGATACTTACAGAACAGATCGGACGGATGCCTGCGTTCGCCAGCTCTTCGCGTACGACAGCTTGAATCAGAGATACTGCCGGGCGGGACTCGTCGTAAGAACGTATCGGGGGAACCGACGGAGACGCAGCCTCAATCTCACGCCGGACAAGACGCAGCAAGTTTTCGGTACCAGGTGGCTGGACGTCTTCACACGATGAGCTAGCGGCGGTATTAGGGAGCCGAACGAATTGTTGTGAGACACGACGGCTCTTTGCTTCTTCAAAGCGTCGGCACTCTCTTATAATGTCGTCGACCGTCGAGCAGTCCTTGTACACGAGTAAATTAAAGGCGTCGTCTGCGATGCCCTTAAGAATGTGGCTGACCTTGTCAGCTTCGAGCATCTTGTCATCGACCCGCCGACAGAGTGCTAATACATCTTGAATGTACACAACGTACGGTTCAGTCGATGTTTGGGCCCGGCACGAAAGTTCCTTCTTGGCCGCTCGCTGGCGGCCAAGTGGCTTCCCAAAGAGTTCCTGCAGTTTTGCTTGCAAGTGTCCCAACTGGTCAATTCCTCCTCGTGTGTTCGGAACCAAACACGGGCCGTTCCCTCGAGGTAATAAACGATGTTCGCCAGCATTAGACTCGGGTCCCAACGGTTGCTCTTGCTAGCGCATTCGTATTCGATTAGCCAGTCTTCAACGTCCTTGTTGTCAGTGCCCGAGAAGGCGCCAGGGTCCCGGAGTTGAGTCAAGACAATCGGTGCTGTGGTAGCCGAAGCTGAAGCAGCGGGCCTCTCAGTCGACATGGTCGAAGGGCCCACGAGGTTTCCGCTTCGAAGTTCCGTGATGTGCTGGTGATGTACCCCGCACCTCCACCAAGATGTTACGGGGAGATTTACAGAAAGGGGGTTTATTCACACTATGTACAATGTTGGCCAACAACAACAAAGATGGCGAACCACAGTTTCACCTCTTCCTCGTCTCTTCGGCTCTAGCTTCAGCATCTTCTTTGTCTGCCGGACAACTGGCTCATAACAATATGGTCATCATGTGTTGATGTGAAAGGTCGTACACACTTGGAATCGTCACCCATCGACATTCTGCCATGTTCAAAACACTTAAACCACTCATCGCACTATGTGCGACTCATACAGTCCTCCTCGTTTGCTTGGCTAAGCAATTGAAATCTCTCTGTGAAAGGTTTTCAAAGTTTTGTTGCAAAATTTCGCACACAAATGTTGTTCTTCAAGCTCTTTCATTGTCACTTTGCACTAATCCGACGAACAGCTTGCGCACGTGCTCACTTACTACAGCTACAGCGGCTGTAGCTCACCAACTAATGGTCAGAATTCAATACGTGGTAAATGGCAGCTTGTTGTCTAAACTTGCCGCTATGTCCGCTCAGTAGCCGCAGCACGCTCCCTCTGGCGGTGGGCGCGCTATTTCAAAAGTTCCGTTTCTTTTTGAACACACCTCGTATAGTCGCCTGCAGTTTCTTTGTGATCATTGTGACAATCTTTTTCCATCTTACATAGCCCCACATTTTACAGTACTTTACTGAGTAGACGAATTGGCGTGATTTGTTCTCTTTGGGTCACAGACCTCACTGTGGTCCTTCTAAATTCTAAAGAAATTCAAGCATTCGAGTTATTGTTCTATATTCAATGGAAGTGTCTTACATCTTGAGCGTGAAGTACTCCACAACGAAGCACATATTTACTGACGGCTCCTCTACGAAACGTAGCTCTTCCTGTGGTATTTTCGTTCCTTCCACAGGTCAGACATTTTCATGGTGTTTAGAGCGATTAACATCATCAACATTGTTTGAGCTCTGAGCTGTACGCGATGAAACAGGCGCTAAAATACATACTACGGCAGCTTCAACAACAATCATGCAATTACATTTTGGTCCAGGACATAGCATACCTACACCACTTGTTTAACGCTGGACATGTGATAGCATTTCAGTGGCTTCCAGGACGTTGCGGTATAACAGATAATGAAAAAGTGGATGAGGTAGCCCGCAAAAGACACGATCACATAATATCTATAAAAGTGTTTTTTCACTTAAAGTGAGGCTTCAACTTTGACGAAGCGCTATGTGCCCAATGAACGGCATAGAAGGTGGTCGTCACATTCAGGCAATTGAAAGTTTTTGTTCAAAATCGGCCCAGAACTACAATAAAGGCTACCAAAATGTCTACCACAGCATTTGGAGACCCTCTATCACCAGCTTTGGCTGAACATTCCACACGTGAACAATCCTCTTTTTCACATTGGCCAGACCACAAATCCATGTGACAACTGCGACTCCATGGAATCTCTAGAGGCCATCTTGCTTGAGTGCCCAGCTCACAGAGACGAGCTACGTTGATATAAAATGAACAGGGAAAAGCTTGACCAAGGCCCCTTGACATTGACATCGATGCTGAGTCCCTGGCCTTGCCCATCAAAACAGCGCAAAGCCCTAAAGTTTTTATGTAGTGAGTCCAATTGGTTTGTTGTCTAAACTATGACTCACACATCGTGTCAATCAAGACTGTGATTTTATTTTATTTTGCATTTACCATCTACCTTAATCGCATCGGGTACTTACTGCTGATAACATCACAAGACTTGCATTTTTCTCTCCTTTTTCTTTTGCCCACTTTCTTCTAGCACCTTTCTACAGATGTAAATACTCTGGCTAAATACTCTAGCTGCTTTTTCAATAAAGAGCTTTCTCACTCTCTCTCTGTTGAGTTTGAATTCATTCGGAAATGGCCGCACTTTGCAGACTTCCATTTTTTGTTACTTTCATCTTGGTTTCACTGACTAAAATGCGCAGTGATTTGAAAGTAATTTCTTTTTAATTATAGTGGAATACCCGAGAACAATCTTTAGGTCAATCCTTGTATTTAGCGTCCGTGTGTGTGTCCAGAACGCACGCGTACGCGTGTTAGCTGCAAATCCATGCTGTAAGCGCGTGCGGGAGAGCAAATAATCTGATTTGTCTTTATTTATTAACAAGCCTGAAGACATTATGCTGCGTTTTTATTACGGTTTCAGTTTCTGCCTTGATGATGATGATTGCGTTGCGAAGCGCCACCTACATTGGTGGAGAAAAAGAAAACATGGCGGTTGTTTACTTCATTCAAATTTGATATGAGTAGGCTCGAGCTCATGCTACGCGGTAAATTGCAGATTGAATCTGAATACTACTTTTCTGCAAGGGGTTAAATGCCTAAAGTGCACACGCCGCAGCGAAAATTGTGTACCTGACTCTTGTCTCCCTGTAAACGTGAGTAAACTGAATGCTGCGTTCTGCGCTTTCAACCTCGCGATACGATAATTTGTAACCTTTCTTTTAGGACTGGTTGGTAAATAAATAGTATTCAAAAGCGTGTGTAATAGTTGAACTGTCCCGCGAACAATCGAGCCACCTGTTTTGGCCAGTTCTTTCCTTACGACGATTTATGTCTTCGAAGACGCGAACACCGGGGGAGTTGACAACGATTTAGCGAACGTGACGTGAAAATTCATGCCTACTGATGTGTAGCGCCCACCGACGCTGCTAAGCGCGAACGCTAAGGTCAGCGTTCTCGGCCGGCGCCTTGGGGCCGGCTGCGACTGACGAGAAAAATAAAGTTGGGCGGCGCGTGCCAGCGGCGCAAGCACGGCACGCGCTAGTCCGTTCTGAAAGCCTGCTGAGCTGGTCCTCTTGTTCTGGCGCTCCGCTGCGACCCCTCGGTTCTCGACAGTGGTGACTCCGGCCTAAGAGATGACCGACCCCAGCAACCTCCCGCCCTCAGGCAACCTCCCGCCTGACGCTACCTCGCGCCCACGGGACGTCGCAGCTCTACAGCTCCACCTGCCCACGTTCTGCCGCAAGAACCCGCAGGTTTGGTTCGCCCAGGTCGAAGCCATCTTCGATCTGCAACACATCACCTCGGAGATTTTGCGGTTTCGCCACTTACTTTGCAACCTGTCTCCTGAGGTAGCTCAAGAAGTGGCAGACGTTATCGCTGCACCTTTGAGTGATGCCCCGTACTAGCAACTGAAGCAGAGTATTTTAGAACGCACCACGGCGTCCGAGAGCGCGCGCCTCCAGCACCTGCTCACATCCGAGGACCTTGGAGATCGCCGCCCTTCCCAGCTGCTCAACAGCATGCGACAGCTCCTGGGCACAAGCAAGGTCGACCCGAACGGTGCGCTGTTGAGGGAGCTCTTCTTGCAGCGCTTACCACAGTCCACCCGCCTTGTCTTGGCTGCTACAGAGGACTTGACCCTCGACCGCCTCGCCCAGCTCGCTGATCGAGTCCACGACGCGACTTCTCCTTCAGTCGCCGCCCTCTCTTCAACGCCACAGTCCTCACTCATAGCCCGCTTAGAGCCTCGGATCGACCAGCTCGCCGTTTCCATCGACGCCCTTCGGACGTCCTCCCATGACCAGCGCGGCTCTACCTCATGTCCCAGCCGCCGTCCCTCTTCCCCGACCAGTCGCCGCTCGCGCAGTCCTAGACGCTCGCCTATCTGCTGGTACCATCGCACGTTCCAGCACCGCGCCCGTCGGTGCAAGACCCCATGCGAATGGTCGGGAAACGCACCGCGAGATCACTGACGGCGGCATGTGACCTCGCCTTACAACCCGGCCGCCTTTTCATAGTCATGGATCGCATTTCCGGCCTGCGGTTCCTTGTAGACACGGGTGCCGAGGTCAGTGTACTGCCGTCCTCCAAGCGTGACCGCGCTCATAAGTCACCTGGACCTACACTCCGCGCGGCCAACTCTACTTCCATCGCCACGTATGGTCTGCGGTCCCTCACTCTCGACCTAGGCCTGCGGCGCACATTCCGGTGGGTCTTCATCGTAGCCGACGTCCATCAGCCTATCCTCGGTTCCGACTTCCTGACTCATTTCGACCTTGACGTCAGCATGCGCCGCCATCGCCTGATTGACAGCAAGACGCGCCTCTCGATCCCTGGCGTTCTGTCGGCTGTCGCTCCCACCGGCATCCGCACGCTGATCCCAACATGCCCGTATGCTCGTATCCTCGAAGACTTCCCTGAGGTGACAAGGCCCTGCAATTTAAATCAGCCTCCCAAGCACAGCGTCACCCACCACATTGTCACACGTGGTCCACCTGTCGCAGCCCGTCCGCGCCGCCTCTTCGGTGAGCGTCTGGACATTGCTAAACGGGAATTCGAGCACATGCTCCAGCTAGGTATTATTCGCCCGTCGTCCAGCAGTTGGGCCTCCCCGCTTCATCTGGTGCCCAAGAAAGAACCGGGTGACTGGCGTCCGTGCGGTGACTACCGGGCGCTCAACGCTCACACGGTCCACGATAGCTACCCCCTTCCACACATCCAAGATTTTACAGGCCATTTGGAGGGATGCAAAATCTTTAGTAAGGTGGACCTTGTCAAGGCCTATCACCAAATCCCCGTTGAGCCGGCCGATATCCCGAAGACAGCCATTACTACACCCTTCGGCCTGTTTGAGTATGTGCGCATGCCCTTTGGGTTACGCAACGCAGCTCAAACGTTCCAACGATTCATTGCCGAGGTAACGCGCGGCCTCCCGGCTGTATTTGCCTACATCGACGACATCCTCGTCGCGAGTCCCAATCCACAAGATCATGAGCGTCACCTCCGGGAACTCTTTCAGCGCCTTCAACAATTTGGCCTGGTTGTCAACCCCCAGAAATGCGTATTTGGATCTTCCGAGCTCGAGTTTCTGGGCCACCACATCTCGGAGCTGGGAATTCGTCCGTTGCCCTCTCACGTCCAGGCCGTGAAAGACTTCCCAGCACCCACTACCCTACGCCAGCTGCGTGAGTTCCTCGGCCTAGTGAATTTCTCCCGACGTTTCATTCCGCACTGCGCTGAGCTTATACACCCACTGACTAACCTTCTTCGCACGACCAAGGGCTCCTCATCTGCGATTTCCTGGTCTCCCGAAGCTGACGCTGCTTTCAGGGCTGCTAAACAAGCCGTTGCCGATGCGGTACTTCTCGTACACCCGAGAACTAACGTGCCAACCCGCATCATGGTGGATGCTTCCAGTGTGGCCATCGGCGCTGTTCTCCAGCAGAAAATCAACTCCGAGTGGCGCCCACTGGGTTTCTTCTCTCGGAAGCTGCAACCTGCCGAGACTCGCTACAGCGTTTTTGGCCGCGAGCTGCTCGCCATCTACTCCACCATCCAGCACTTTCGGCACTTCTTGGAGGCCAGCCATTTTATATTCTAACCGATCATAAGCCTCTGGTGTATGTCTTCCGTACAAACTCTTCCAAGTACGTCGCACGTGAAGTTCGTCAACTGGCCTATATATCGGAGTTCACCACGGATATCCGGCACATCAAAGGCACCGACAACGAGGCAGCTGACGCACTTTCACGCATCACCTCCCTCGGCACTTCTACATCGACTGTGGATTGGGAGGGTCTAGCTCGTGCGCAGATGGAAGACCCCGAGCTGCAAGCGCTGCGTGACCATCCCCGTTCCCTCCGTCTACAACTCGTTCCTCACCCGTTTGTGCCTGGCTCCCTCTGGTGCGACATGTCAGCGGCTACACCTCGCCCCTTCATTCCGACTGCCTTCCGTCGTGCGGTGTTCCAATCACTTCATGACATCTGCCATCCCAGCGTCCGAGCCACGCAGCGCCTCGTTACACAGCGGTATGTCTGGCCAAGCATCAACACCGATGTTCGCCAGTGGGCCCGCTCGTGCCTCGCATGCCAGACCGCCAAAGTGACCCGCCACACGAAGACTCCCACGCAGTCGTTCTTGCCCCCTGGCTGCCGTTTTGACCACGTCCATCTTGATTTGGTGGGACCACTTCCTCACTCTCACGACTGTCGCTACATTCTAACAATGATCGACCGCTTCACCCGTTGGCCCGAAGCCGTGCCCATTCCGGACATCACTGCGGAAACGGTCGCCAAAGCCTTCGTTTCAGCATGGGTTTCCCGCTTCGGCGGCCCCAGCATCGTGACAACTGATCGCGGCCGGCAATTTGACTGCACACTTTTCACTTCACTCAACCGCCTGCTTGGCACTAAGCACTGCCGTACCACTGCATATCATCCCTGTGCCAACGGCATGGTTGAGCGGCTCCATCGCCAGCTCAAGGCTGCACTCACTGCGCGCCTGGATCGAGAACACTGGGTTGACCACCTTCCTATGGTGCTTCTCGGCCTACGTGCCGTCCTTCGTCGCGACCTTGGCTGTTCAGCGGCCGAACTCGTCTACGGTGCACCCCTGCGGCTTCCTGGAGACTTGTTCGTTTCTTCGGCCCCCTCGCCCCAGCCGCTACAGTACCTCCAACGCCTACAGGAATGCATTCAGCACCTGCGCCCCGTACCACCTCGGTCATCGGACCACAGCATCTTTGTGCACCCAGACCTTGAGTTCTCGTCCCACGTCTTCCTCCGACGAGACGCTATCAAGGCGCCTCTTACACCCTCCTACGACGGACCATACCGTGTCCTCCACAAGACGCAGAAGTCCGCCACCATCCTATTGAATGGCCGCGAGGAAGTCGTTTCGCTGGACCGCCTCAAACCAGCCTACGTCGAAACGCCTCCCAAGGAGCTTCCCGCGGATGTCGCTGGCGCACCCGTCGATATGCTCGACACCAAGACAGCCCCATCTCTGCCTCGTCGACGAGTACATTTCGCCGTTCCGTCTAGGCGGGGGGCCCTGTAGCGCCCACCGACGCTGCTAAGCGCGAACGCTAAGGTCAGCGTTCTCGGCCGGCGCCTTGGGGCCGGCTGCGACTGACGAGAAAAATAAAGTTGGGCGGCGCGTGCCAGCGGCGCAAGCACGGCACGCGCTAGTCCGTTCTGAAAGCCTGCTGAGCTGGTCCTCTTGTTCTGGCGCTCCGCTGCGACCCCTCGGTTCTCGACAGATGCAAACGCCCTGCAATACAAGTTGAAGCGTTCGAGCTTCGCAGCGCGGCAGTGTTTAAGGTTTGCGTATTTGATTATGCAGTCATTTCATCGAGGCGAATGAGTAGACGTTTTTGTGTGTTGGCTTAGTGCATGTACTCAAACATACATATACACTTGTGCACTGGATCTCTAAATCAACATATACATTTGCTCTATTTTGCAATAAATCTGGGTGCTTTTATGAATTACTGTTAGCTTTGTGTGATGATTTGCGGAGCTATTTTTAATACTTCCATTTTAATGTTTATTGTTACCGTGGTCATAGAGCATTCAGTATTTTTCAGTATTTCTTTACCGTGTAGCTTGTAGTTCAATAAATTCTGGTGCAAACTAAGCGTGTTTCGTAGCGATGTTGCCCTTACAAGAGTGCAATCACACTGGGAAAACTGTGCTTGACAGCACAAATCTGCATAGATGACATTAAAGAACAGAACATTTTGTTCCTTAAGCTCATGAAATTTGTCTAATGTACGAGGGCGAGCTCTTGCTGTGTGCCGGGATGGTTAACGTCACAGCCACTTTTTATCATCATTTAATGAGATAGAGAATGAAAGGGATGAAATAATGTTGCAGTTTCCAAACTGTGCAATTCCTGCACTGGGTTCTTAGATAAACCTTTCCAGCTCTCGCAACATCCCATGCAGGACACGGAAAAGTCGCATAGATCTGGTAGCATGTTCACGTTGTGCATAATCACATTGCCACTGTGAATCGGTGGTGAAGCACAGTCTAGCTGGTGGTGCACAGACCCTTGAGAAATCATCTGATGGTTTATAAGACCCCCATTTTTGTTATGTAGTTGAAAAGCTTATCAAAGATGCCCATAGCATTTCCTTCATAGCTTGTAGAATTCTTTAACGGAATTTTTAGAACTGCGAGCTCATTTGATACCAGTATACGGGCATCTGCACTACTGTCAATTGATAGTGATAGCACATCACAAAAAATTGAATTTGAAACAAGTCCAGCTTTAGTAGCAAAAATGTTTAAGCTATGCATTTAAAACGTTTTTGGGTGTGTGCAAATTGTGCCTCGCTTCTCCGAAACTTCTAATTAAAGTATGTGCATGATGTTTTCTTGTTTTTTCTTTGAAGCAATGTTTTTGTCTTTTAAACTTTGCGTGTACTGGCTGCTGTCTTGCCAAGCAGACGTAAGCCTATTATCAGCTACCACAATACCCACTATACTCAATTTCACATTTAGCATGTAACACTCGAGAACCTGTGCAGGTTTGGTCATCAAGAAGTATCACTCCGCATGTTTCATGGTGAAATGGTTTAAAGATCCAGCTGTGAATCAAAAGACTATAGGTTTGACTACTCGCCTCAACGATCCCAGATGAACCCACGCATCCTGCATCTCCTGTGCTTTACTAAGTTCAGTTAAACATTTTTGAAATATATAAAATTCTGCTCGGAAGTGCAATTACCTTACAAAAATATAAGACTGCATTGCCTTAAACATTAATTACGATAAACACTTCAGTGACGTCATCACAAAAAGTTTCTAATACCATGCATTTCTAATAATAATACTTGGTACTCAATATTAGAGAAGTACAACATATTACGCTAGATAGCAGCCTGCAGAGCAAAAAAGCAATTTTTTAACAGCATCTTGTGCACCATGCGGCATCCCAGAGCCCGAGGGATGTTGTACAAATGCACATCTCTGGTGTTGTTGCACACAAACTTCTCCTACCAGCAGATGGTAATAGTGACGAGAGCAATTTCAGCTTGGTGCACAACTGCAGATTTCAACTGTGCACAACACGAAACCAAGACACGGATGGAAGCGGTAATACACACAAGTGCTAACATTCAACAAATGTTTATTTGAAGCATGACACAACGTATATAGCATGAATTCAAAGCAAGTGCACGTGTCACACAGCCATAACTTCAAAAATTAGCTCGAATAAACTCGAGTTCCTTTCCTAATAATCCTACAGATGGCAAGCTTAAGCATTGTGTGCCAACCTGTCAATAACTTTGGCCGCAATTGTCAGCCTTACTAAATTTTCTTAATTCTTGGATGTTTCGTCTCGTAGCAGAAGGACAGTCTTCTTCTTACTCATTACAGAATGTGCGGATATCATCCACCATTTCAAGAACCTGGCGTAACACTAAAGGAAAAAACAGCTAGTTAATTATTGTGGCCATGATGATTGACAGGTTGGGCACACAATGCACGAGTACCTATGACGTTTTACTAAGCTCGAGGGTGCAGTATCGAATCCCAGTTGCGGTGCCCGCATTCCGATGGGGTGAAATGCAAAAACGCCCGCGTGCCGTGAGTTGAGTGCATGTGAAATAACACCAGGTGGTCAAAATTAACCCGCAGTTTGCCACTACAGTGTGCCTCATAATCAAATTTTAATTTTAGCACGTAAAACCCCAGAATTTAATAAAAATAATGCGTAAGCTTGCCATCTGTAGGATATTAGGAAAAGAAACTGTATTTCCTTGAATCAATTTTAGATCATTTTTGGAAGTCATAGCTGTTTGACATGTACATTTACTTTGAATTCGTGTTCAAATATCTTCTGTCATGCGTCAAATAAATGTGTTGAATGTTAGCACTTGTGTCTCTCCTCTGTCCATGGCTGGTTTTGTATGCTATTCTTCTACAGACAATTGTGGCAAGCATGCATGCCCACGTTGACATCGCCATGTGCTGTGTTGAGAGCAGTAACCGAATGCCACAGTATGGACTTGTATTCACTACAATGGATCCGTGTAACTGCAATTTTCGCACTGTCATTAGTAGGGTCAGGCCCTGAGTGAGTTGCTGTCTACCATATGAAAGTATGCCATTTTGAGCCGTTTGTGAGATTGAAAAACCCAGTGACCCAGTCTTGACACATGTCAACTGCAAGGCTGTGCATCTTGTTGCCATTGTGCAAATATTATCAAGTCGGATCTCGAAGAAACTGATGTAGCTACCTCTGTTGCGCACAATTGTAAGCTAAAGCTTTCTTTGCCCACGTGCCAGAGATTTGGCAGGCTGTCGTGCATCTCACCGAGTAAAATGGCCAGACTTCAGATACAAAAAGTGGTGGCTTGGAAGGCTAAAACGGAAGCAAACCTATGCTTTGTACTTGGCCAATAACCAAGTGAACACTTAAGATCTGGCGAATGCACCAGGCGCAGATTTAAAAACATTTGTTTAGAGCCGCACGTTATTGAGATTTTTATATGAAATAGCTGAATGAAAACTTAAGTATGCCCTTGATGAGCCATTATCATTGCTGTGCTTATAAGGCCTCAAATTTTTGTGATAAGTCTGCACTTCGCACCTGATTGAATAACAGTTATGAGATATTAAAACACTTCAGCCTGAAACACAACGTTTTTTTTCATTTATGACAAACAGTCTGGCATTTAAGGTTCTGCATGAAGGAAGCCATTGTAGTTCTTGTTCTCAAGGAAAGAAATTAAAGGATTGATCCATTTGGCTGCTAGCTACAGGCCTGTTGTGCTTATTACCTGTCTGGGCAAAGTTTTTGGGAAAATGGGAAATCGTCATCTCCTACACTTGCTTTAAAGCAACAAGCTACTCGATTCGTATTAATGCGGGAGGGCCGGTCGAAAGTGCATTTGTGTTGGAGTTCATGTCTGCGCTTGCTTAAATCATTTGGTATCTCGAGCCACCTCGGTTTGCATTATATCCGGTACTGGTCTGCACTCTACCCGTGACGGCAATTGTCTAAGACAGCATCTGACACACACTCTGTGGGACATAAATAGTAGCCCAAGTTGTATAATCGGCAAGGCAGTTGCAATCAGAAGCCAAAAATTGTGTGGAAGAGCCAAAGAAAGCTTCCCTTTTAAAATTCTGCTGACAGCTTTTTAAATCTGGAATGTCACTTACTTGACAGCCACACCACAATAAATGACACATCAATACCAATGCAATTGCAAGTCAGGCATGTGGTATGTTTTGGCATTTGCCTATTCTGGGCTTTCTTGAAAACAGTCAAATGAAAGGCTGTGTGAAAGTGTTATAAATTACTCCAGTGCAGATTTTTTTAAAGACTGCTAATTAGAGAGTCTGCTCATTATCATATTAAGACTGCTCATTATCTGCTCATTAGAGAAACACATACTAATGCCTTCTGCGTATTGCTGCTAGCAATCTCAAGTTGGTGTTACCACACTAACAGCTCCATTTTTCTTTAAAGACTTGCCGAATATTTGCTGGAACATGCTGCATATTGTTGCATCTAAATATTTGGAAGTGCAAAGGTGCAGCGCATTTTAAGCTAATCACTACTCACCTTGCTCCGTTGTAGTATTCATCACAGTAACGTACATTGTTTAATTTGTTCTAATGCAAAGCTTTGCATGGCACAGGTGCAAATGCGTGTTGTTTGAAAGCAAAGCTATTACTGATCTTAATACCTTCTTGCCTTACTTTAAATTACAGTTCTGGTCATTTCTTTCCTTCTGCGAAGAGTCGGTACTAACACATGCCAGGGCATTTGTGTGCAGATATTCAGGTATGTATTGGCAAAAGTAAATGGGTTTTGAATTAAAAAACAAAATTCTCGCACCAATGACTGGCCTCTAGAACATTCAACGTCTTGTATCATGGTCTGTGAAATAAACCTGGTTTCCACTCCTTACCACAGAAAGTGTTCTTGTTTTGTAGCTATGAAACTTTTTCAACATTTCTTTTGCTCGTACTGTTTCATATTTTGTGGCAGCTCACCGAAATGCACTGATGTTTTAAAGTAGCTTTAAAGATTACCTTTTTTACACCTACCATTTTAAGGTTTTGCTAGTATGTGCAGTGATGCCATCTTTGTTCAGTGCAAAGTGTGGTTTCTTGTGGTGAAATGACCTCACTTAGTGTTATTGTTCCTTAATTGAGGTTTGTGGATATTAGCAATGTAGATAAGCACAATCTCACTGGTTGTTCCCATGTTGTTTAGCGTAGCTTTCTTGTACAGTAGACAGCGACAACAGTAGGCAATCAGTATTGGCAGACAATGTTTATTATAGTTACTAGCATTAAGACATTGGTGTTCTTGTAGCATGATGACAATCTGCTGAGGTGGTCCAGGGCAGCCAATGATGGAATGTGCACCTGTAAGATCATTGCAAAGTGCAGCATCATGGTTGTGGATTGACTGAGAAATTTTTCTCATGCACACATGCTGCAAGAAAATGCCTCTTGCAATCTTTTGGTGCTAATTTTAGTTTGGATACAAAGCAAGCAAACTGCATCTCAAGTTTCCAACCATATCATTATCACATTTCTTTTGCCCTGGTATCTCCATATTCAAACAGTAGGCGAATTGACAAGGAAAACACTCACAGGCTGTGCAGTGACAGCCAGAAGTCTGCAATACATCCACATTACGTACATGTGCAGTGGACTCTCTGTTACGCTGAAATTAAATGAGCAACAAAGCTGCACAGTTTTGTTGTGTGTACCTGCAGAAGTCAACACAAACTAGTCTTACAGGAAGAAGGTAATCATCATCATCATCAGCCTATATTTTATGTCCACTGCAAGACGAAGACCTCTCCCTGCGATCGCCAGTTATCCCTGTCTTGCGCTAGCGTATTCCAACTTGCGCCTGCAAATTTCCTAACTTCATCATCCGATCTGGTTTTCTGCCGACCTCGACTGCGCTTCCCTTCTCTTGGTATCCATTCTGTAACCCTAATGGTCCACCGGTTATCCATCCTACGCATTACATGGCCAGCCCAGCTCTATTTCTTCCGCTTAATGTCAACTAGAATATCGGCTATCCCCGTTTGTTCTCTGATCCACACCGCTCTCTTCCTGTCTCTTAATGTTAGTCCTAAGATTTTTCGTTCCATCGCCCTTTGTGCGGTCCTTAGCTTGTTTTCGAGCTTCTTTGTTAACCTCCAAGTTTCTGCCTCATATGTTAGCACCGGTAGAATGCAATGATTGTACACTTTTCTTTTTCAGGAAGAAGGTAATACACAGCCTGTAATTGCTTATTGATAACTGTAATGTGCACACTCAGTGCGACCTAATTCAGTTGTCAGGATAAAACACTTTCCAAACTTGCTCAAAATACTTGAGAGGACTTGTACAGACAATACAGTAAACTGTTATTGTGTGTTATTGGTGATGCCTCAGAAACAGCACACTTGCTGTCATCATCAGCGGCAGCACCTTGTAGTAGTGCCTCAAGGAATTCAGCAGTTGCTTTCTACACTGTTCCAACAAGTTCACTCTTGCTTACCCTTAAATGTTACATTTTTCTTAACTCTTAAAAGCACACAGGGGCCATTCGGACAACTGTAATCACTTCATGTTCCCACTGTGTAGAGCTTTTTGTTCATGTTGGTTAAGTTTGGTCTAATGAAAAACAAGTGCAAGCCATCAAAGCCAGCTTGCATTCAGTGTCTTGTTTGTATTGTATAAGGAATACGGCTAACCAGATCCATTCAGCTTAGTAGAAGCCCAATGCACATCTACCAGCAGCATGCCCCATCCAATTGGGCATCACGTCTGCATGTAATGTCTATTTACACTGTACACACATACTTACAAGCAGCACGTGTGACCAGCTCAGAGGTGCCTCTCGCGCTCTAACGCACACACCATCCGATTGGACATCACGTCTGAATGTAATGTCTATTTACACTGTACACATATACTTGCACAAGCAGCACATGTGACAAGCTCAGAGATACCTCTCACGCTCTAACAGACCACCATCCAATCCACAGTCGCACTGCTGCACATAATATAGTGCATCCATTTGCAACACCACACTGCACACAACTAGCCTAGAAATGCTTCTCATGCCACACTGATTAAACTTAACTATGCCATAGTGCAGGCAAAGCATGCCTTGCTTATGAAAACCGTACTCTGCCTGTCTAAACAAAAACAGCATTTTCCCTAGCTTTCTGCAAAACAACTAAGCTACTACCACACTACTACTAAGCTTACTTTGCTGGCCTGCAGTAATGATGGTCATTCCCAGTATGAATAAATGAGGTTTTGCTGTTCATTTCCCCACCTAAAAGATCCCGCTTTATTGCTTCTTGCTCCAGCATAGTTGGCCGATGACCTAGTGCCATTTTAGATTTGCTATTTTTGGGTGCTGCATACCTCCGCTGTTTCTGAAGGTTTTTGTTTGCAGGCACCAATCTAAGCTTTCCTGCAGGCTCTCTCACGTCTGCAAGCTTGTGCTTTTTAACTAACTTTGCTAAGTCATGTTCTATAGAATCCATTTTCTCGCAACTTGTTTCAGGAAGGTTTTTCAATATCTGTTGAAAAGCAGCCTCAGCTTGCAGTTTGAACTTTTCTATTCTTTTTTCTGTTTTTTCTTCTTTCAAACATTGCTTTGTGCTCTGCATGATAGCTTTAGCACTGGCCATTAAGCAGCTGGGATCATCAATGACACAAAAGCTTTGACTACCATTATCAAAAGAGACACCAGATCAACTGGTTTCATGGCTCGGCAACTTGCTTGACTGCAGCACCATCAAAGCAACAGCATGAATGTGCTTGCACATGTGCACATATGTTACATGGTCAAGACACGTACATGTGTACATGTTATGGCAAGCCTCGCAGTGCTTACAATGGAGCTCACAACCTGTGCAAGTCCTGCCAGTCTTTTTCACAATGTGATGAAAGTTAACTATGCTCCGAGATTTTACCTGCCATGCGCCATCTCCCACTCTGTCAATATCGAATTTCTGAATATCAATGCCTGCTTTATGCTTTTTAAAGATATCAGATTTGCGATGGTCGACTTTGCCTTTTATAAGTGCAACAGCCCTGTTGAAAAGTTTGTCAGTCGTCAAGGTAAAAAGTACATAGATTAGCTTGTCCAGCCGCACATTTACTTGGCCACCAAAGTAGGAGTACTTCAGAGTCTTGTGCATTGATTCAATGTGATTGTTTGTTGTTAAGCCTACCTACTTTCTATAGCAATAGGCCCACTGAAGTACTCTCTTAGCAAAAGTTTTCTCAAAGTATTTAGTAAAGCTTTCCAGATTCTCTAGATCTTTGGAAGCAAGGTTATTCTGTGTGTGCAACTTGGAAGGTAGGTTAAGAAATTCTTTTACTTTCTCATCTATTTCTGCTTCATCTGCATTGATTTGTGTGTGCAAGGTTTATCTTGTGACACTCCTGTACTTGATGCTACTAATCATATTGAGGTGTGCGTTCCAGCTGCGCATCACATGCCAGATACACAACCATTGATTCTTCAAGGGACCCATCATTTGCTCCCATGTGTTGCCATAAACAGGGGCATCATCGGACATGAATGCTTTACACTCTATCACGCCTACCTTTCCCTTGATGGCCTCAAAAAATCTCACCATCGTTTCAGTGTTAACTCTCTTAGAAATCAAGTAGGCAGATGGAATACCACAGCCATCTTCCGAGATGGTTAGCAGTGTTGTCAGCTGAAACTTGTACCTATTTGTGCCATGCGTAAATACACAATTTCTCTATTCCTAGCTTACAAAGTAGTTCTCTCTGCGGGAAGGTCATCAAGGCAAGCTCAAAGTTGCCTTCAGAACTGCTCGGATCACCCTCTTTCCTGTAATACAAAAGAGGCGAGTCACTGCCTGCCTTACTTGGCTCATTTTCTGGGCTCATCAGCTCATTTCCTGTGTTTAAATCCTTCTTTTCCATTTCTTTAACCCATAACTCCACACTCGTAAAATCATCAGGATGTTGCCACTCTGCTTTGTCAATATTATACTTATCGCGGATGTTCCGAAGGTACTCTCTTGTGACAAGTTTCATCCGACTGCTAGCTGCACTTGTGCCTGCCTTGATTTTTTTGCAAAATGGTCTTCGGTGGCACTCCTTCTGCTAGTCTACCTGAAAATTGTAAAGAGCAACTCATCAGCAACCAAGGAGGCTGCACATCTCTGTTTTTTAATTTACGCAGACATCCCACTCTCTTTTTACTATACCTGGGAGGGCATGACAGGAGTTGCACCTTACACTATGCCCACTGCTGGTGGGCATAGTTTAAGGTGCACCCACTGCTATGCCCACATCAGACACATCAATAGGTCCAGACAGATGGACTCATCATTAATACCGGGGACTCAGCTAGACTTTTAACAGCAGGAACTTCCAATTATTAAAAAAAACTGTTTCTCTCCCTCTCTACTGTATTTGCTTGTTGCTCTGCAGCAGAATATCTAGACTACTTTTCTGCCTAATAACTTAGTAATTCAGGCTGCTGACCTCTCGAATACGAGCTGTGAACATGCACTTTGTTGTTAAAATGCCTTTGCTGGCAGACTTGATGTAGCTTGAACAGGGCTGTCTTTACAAAAACCGAAGAATAGTATCAACACATGATATCTAGACAAATTACATGTCATATGGGAATAGACAGAAGGCTTGTTAAATTAGTGTCATAATCTAAACATCCATATACTGTGTGTCTCAGCTAACACTAGCCAAGCTGTTCAATGAAAAAATTTTCAAATAAAACACGATTTTAAGACCTACGGTGTTCGGTCATCAGACCTCTGACTTAACATTGTGAATAATATAATCGTATCTTTCACAGTGTTCTGAAATATCTTTTGTCCGTTGAACAGTTTGGCTAACATTAAATTGATCCCTGTTTTCAACCTGAAGTGCATGCATATTCAGTTTTTTGATATCTGACAGACTAACAAATAAGTGTTTATTTTATAACAGTAATAAAAAGAAAGTATGTCCACTACCATGTTGAAGGTATTGGCTAGTTGCCCAAATGGCATCGCACATGGTCTTTTTTAACGCAATATAGACAGAGCCAGAAAGAGCACGCAGTGTAGTGCTTCTGTGATTGGCAGAGATAAGACATTTTGAAAAGTTATTTGCTGCAGGGTTTTTGTAAAGCCATTAAGTAAGGTTGTGCAAATAATTTGAATTTTGAAAATGAATCGAATGGCTGACAACAGTAATTGCAGTCTACAGGGAGACAGATAAGTATGGTGACTCTTTCGAAGGATTCTGCGGCACGAGTAGGTGAAAAAAGGCATGAAGCAATAATTCACACATTAAATAAGGACGCCTTGCCTTTAGGCAGCCTACAAATTTATTTTCTCGATTTAGTCCATTTATTTTATGGGAAATTTCACCATGTTTGCATCCATTTAAAACACTATCCAAGCTATAGTACATATTACAAACTTATTCTGGTGATATATGCTGTTCTTTTGTTTCATTACTATAAATGAAATAGTCTACACCGGATATCACCTTTCATTCGTTTCTCATTTATAAGCCTCTCTAGTTAACTAGACATCCAGTTTTATATAGCATCCGAGTATAAATAGCCTTTATTTTAATTTTTTAATAAAACAACACAACCACATTTCAGTTCAGAAACAGCTTCCCTTACTAGGGTCTGTTCTTGTACATGTAGCTAAATACTAAATGCTAGCAGCATGTTAATGCAATGCACTTAAAAACAATATTGATCTGTCATTGAGAATGCAGCAGTTATATTCTGACCTTGTGACACTGGAAATGAATGGCATGCATGAAGTCTTACCTGCAATTACTTTTTTCTCAGCCACAAAGAGCCTCTGATGAGCTATCTCATCCAGGTGTCCATAGTGGTTCTTCTGAAATACTACAAAGACTTTGTTATCCCTTTCTGTAACCTCAAGCATTGCAAAGCAATGTATGTCTATTTTGCTGCTGCCTTGCACTTTAATCTGACGTTCGCACAGCTTTGTAGGGAGTTCTATATATGTCCCGGAACGATGACAATTTAGATATCGCCTGAACACTCCTGGCGAATTTTCTTTTCTTCCAGTAGAAGCAACAAAATGGCTGCAAGTCTCGCTCTCTACATTATCTTTCCAAGACAGGAAATCTGAACTAAAGGCAGTAGAAACATCAACACATGTATCTTGTAATTGCATTCCACTGATTCGTTCCAGAGTGTAAAAATTGAAACCTACGTTCCAAGGCCTCTGATCCAAGCATCAAACAAGCATGTTGCAGTAATTGCAGCAACTTTGATGGTATAGCATGTATGGGTTATATTGCTAAAAGTTGTATGCACAACAGATCTCATGTTGTTGTGTTTGTTTTTTCTATAAAAAACTTCCTTTATAAAATGTAGAGCGTAGCATGTTGTGGTTAAAAACCTCTTGCTAGTACCTTTCTAGTACATTTACAGTGTTTGGCAGCAAACACGTGGCCATAAAATACACAGTAATAAGCATTGCTGTCACACGTGTGAGCTTTCCTAAAAGCTGTGTGCACATCGTGGCAACGCCGATTTATTTCAGTGATACACAATTTGGGGATGGTTAGCTGTTTTAAGTCTGGCGACGTCTACGTAAAATTCTGTACGCACGTTTTTTTTGTATTTGTGACAAGTTACACGGAACTACGTGCACACCGAATACTGGCACACGCTCGAGTCATTTCAGAAATAGCGCATTGTGTCAAACAGGTTGGTGTACGGGTGAAAGGACCACATGTCAAACGTTATGCCTTATGGAAAGTATAATCGAGCGAGGTTTCTTACCTGCATACGTGTCAAACGTCAATGTCTCCACTTCCACTTCGAAGTTATGCTCACTCTCGTGGTGTTGCCGCAAGCCACGAAGCGTTGCAAAAATCTTGGGACACAAATCACATGCGAGGGTTCGTTTCTTACTGGGTATATTTGCCTCCTCCTGTACGAAATTCTGCAAAGCTGCTACTCCGTGAAGATTTCTTATATGCTTTTTTAAATTACTACGATTAGAAAAAGTCTTGTCGCAAAATTTGCAAGAATGCATCACGACGCGCGAAGTAGACAAAGTGGTCCCAGGCGTAGCGTTTCCACAGCTGTTCATCTCAGTTACAGTGTACTATCTCAGTGCGCAAGGCAAGAGTGACAGCGGCGCACGTGGGCGACCGCATGCGAAGCTCTAGGTACAGCGTACCCTAGGGAGGCATTGCCTACGGCGGCTTTATTTTCCCTGCTCCTTGAAGCGGAGAATTCCCTGGAAAATGGCGTTTCGACGATACTTTCAACCGACCAATGAAAACGAGGATCAGTCTCCTGTGGATACCTCCTCCGCGCTTGGATACCGTCAGTCCGATGCGCTGCAGCCACTGCGCTCGTCTGCTGCCTTGCAGCGGGGCACGATGTCGCAGCTTGACATGTCGCCGATTGCTACGTTTGCAGCCCGCAACGCAAGGGTGAACCATGGTGCTTGCGAAAAGAAAGAACAAGACCAACACTGACCGCGCAGCTCTCGTCAACACGGGGCACGTTGTAACACAAGCAGACGACACTTGCCGTGGGCCGGAAGTGCTTTTTGTGTAGTGATACATGTCCTTGTGCATTCGCTTTCTGTTACTTTCTCTTTATAGAAACAAATTAACTAACATCTAAACTATTACGAACAACATTTGTTCACCATAATGTTGGAAAAATTATCGATGACGCGCCCTGGGCAGCCAATCGGATAGCTGGCTCAGTGACGTATTCTGGGCAAAACACGTCATCTGGGCAAAAAAAAAATCAGCCGCTTGGCGTGCTGCAATCGGTAGCGATGTACATTTTTAAAAACTTATAATAAATTACACGCTTTACGTGGAGCGCTTAGATGCGTCAATTAATGATCGGAAGGACCTACTCTAACGACTCAGTACGTTTGTACACAATCGTCAAAATCGTTTCAGGGTCCCTTTAAGTGACTGACACACACATCGAAGCTGTAAATAGCTCCTCTACAAGCTGCTATTCCGATTTTCAGTAAAACAGGCAACGAATCCTAACAATCACGAAAAGTTCGATCGAGAGGCTGTATCTTCGGGTATATTTGTTCAGTGGAAAGTAGAATCTATAATGCTGCATTTCCGATTGAATAACAGTTGACGACGTGCGAGGTGATGGAGTCCCAGAGGAATATTCAGCATTCTGAGGAGAACTCCATTTTTATGCAACGTGCAAATTGCCACATCAAAAACACTAATGAGCAGGCCGGAAGAATTGAAAAAATTCAGCATTAGGGGATGCTTTGATATGAGCAATAAGAAAGGCGCCTTACCTCGCAAACAATACTGTTCCTAGTCGGAAGAAAGTTCTTTCAGCCAATGTTGCGCAGCCACTGCTTCTTGCGCAAGCCATCACTCTTTCCTTGCGGTATCGTAAAAACTGCATAACCATAAACCATAAACTGCAAGCGCTGAAGCGCCCTGCTTCCTCTCCGCCGCTGTTCGTTCGTGCTCCTCCTACGGTGTCAGTTCAGTCGGCGCAGCCGATACCGTACTACGTCACTGGGTGTACACCGCCGCCCGTTGTTCATGCCGCTCATTTGCCCATCGTTCGGAGCAAGCAGTTCACTACGTCGACGACAGACGTTTCTTGTTTTAAAATATGAATTTTCTTTAGCATTCCCACTGCCGCCCGATTCTTGGTATATCCCCCTTATTGGGTGCGAGCCATAACAGAGGTGCATCATCATCATCATCATCATCAGCATCAGACGCCCGCCCCCTCGGAAGTCGGATGTATGGCGCACACCCGATCATCGGCCTCTGTGCTTCCACTGCGGTGAAGCTGACCACTTGTACCGCCAGTGCCCATACCGGCGCCTTGGGATTCGCGACTTTTCCGCATACTCGCCGCCGCCCCGATACGGCCAGCGACCCCGGGACATTGAGGACTACCTCTCTCAGCAGCGCTTGCCACCGCCTGCCAGGTGGCAGTCGCGATCGCCGTCTCCGAGACGATTTTCACCTCCGCCCCAGTGGTATTCTCCCGAGCGGTCGACCAGTCCCTGCCGGGAAAACTAATTGAGGCGATCTTTGGGGGCGAGGTCGCTGACGAACGAAGCGCTGAAGACCTCCGACGGACGCAGTTACGGAAACATACCGATCCGACATCACCTGCAGCTGAGCGGGACGACTGGCTTTTGCTCGATATACCAGTGACTATTGACGGTTATGCCGTTGTTCTTTAGTGGATACCAGCGCAGACTACATGATACTAAGCGGGAAAATAGCAACGCAGCTGAAGAAAGTGATCACGCCCTGGCATAACTCGCAGATTTGGACGGCTGGCGGCCACATCGTTACTCCGCTGGGCGCCTGCATGACTAGAGTTGAGATTCAAGGATCTACATTCGTAGCGAGCGGCCTTGTCTTACGCGAATGCTCCCGCGACGTTATTCTTGGGGTTGACTTCCTGCAGGAGTACGGCGCGATTATCAATCTGCAAGAGCGTCGTATCACTTTCTCTGCCGAACGAGCAATCGACGTGCAAGACGGCCGACGGCGCGACGACGTACTTCGTGTGTCTGCTGACAGTGTAACGCTTCCTCCACGTGCCAGTGTCCTCGTCGACGTCACATGCTGTGGCTTACGCGATGGCGAAGCGGTGGCCGAAAGTAACTTGGAACACCTACTGAAACAAGGTGTTTGTGTGGCTCGCAGTGTTATACAGATTCGTGCTGGTCATTCGCAATTGCTTGTTACCAACTTTAGCTACGAGCACCGACACCTGTTCCGCGGCACTTCGTTAGCGTTTGCAGACGCAGTAGCAAACGTTAACAACTGTTTCACGTCAGAAGTAGTGGAGACAGCAGACACGTCTCTGGGACATCTCGACATCAATTCTGAACTGTCCACCGATAGCCAGAAAGCACTGCGCAAGCTCTTGCTTGAATTCAGGACCTGCTTCGCACATTCTTCCAAGGTACGCCAGACTTCTATCACTAAACACAGGATCATCACGTACGAAGACTCACGCCCGATACACCAGCAGCCTTACCGCGTGTCGGCAAGAGAACGCGAAGCCATACGTACGCAAGTCCGGGAGATGCTTGACGATGGCGTCATCGAACCTTCCAACAGCCCGTGGTCATCTCCGGTCGTTCTTGTCAAAAAGACGGAACGCTACGCTTCTGTGTCGACTACCGCAAGCTCAACAACGTGACTAAAAAGGACGTGTACCCGCTGCCGCGTATCGACGACTCGTTAGATAGACTATGGCGTGCCCACTATTTTTCTTCTCTCGATTTAAAAAAGCGATACTGGCAAATCGAGGTAGACGAACGCGACCGCCAGAAAACAGCCTTTGTGACTCCAGATGGGCTCTGTGAATTTCGAGTGCTTCCTTTTGGCTTGTGGACAGCCCCGCCTACTTTCCGACAAATGATGGACACTGTCCTTAGTGGACTGAAGTGGCAGGCCTGTCTTGTGTACCTGGATGATGTGGTCATCTTCTCTGAAACGTTCGACCAGCATCTTCACCGCCTACGGAGTGTGCTAGAAGCCATCCGATGGGCAGACCTCACACTTAAGCCCGAAAAGTGCCACTTTGGTTACGAAGAGCTCAAGTTCCTCGGGCATGTAGTAAGTGCCAAAGGGGTCCGACCCGATCGAGACAAGCTTGCCGCTGTGGGCGCGTTTCCAGCTCCTGCCGATAAGAAGGCCATCCGGCGCTTCCTGGGTTTGTGCGCCTACTATCGCCGGTTAATTAAAGGCTTTTCGAAGATAGCGGAACCCCTGACACGCCTTACAAGGGACGATACGCCATTTGTGTGGCATAATGAGCAACCGGCGGCTTTTGCTGAATTACGACAGCGCCTTCAGCCAGCACCCGTTCTTGCACATTTTGACGATGATGCTGATACTGAGGTGCATACCGACGCCAGTAGCATTGGCCTTGGCGCAGTGCTCGTGCAGCTTGGAGTGGAAAGAGTTATAGCGTATGCCAGCCGCCTCCCTGTCCCATGCCAAGGCGAATTATTCGACTACGGAGAAAGAGTGCCTCGCGGTCGTGTGGGCGATCATAAAGTTTCGCCCCTATCTCTATGGTCGTCCCTTCAAAGTAGTGACGGACCACCATGCCCTCTGTTGGTTGGCAAGCATGCGCGACCCTTCAGGACGACTAGCACGATGGAGCTTGCGGCTACAGGAATTTGACATCACCATCGTTTATAAGTCTGGCCGTAAGCATGAAGACGCTGACACACTGTCCCGCGCACCCATTGATCCTGCCAGTCAGGAGACAGAGGATGATGACGGCTTCCTGGGCGCCATTAGTTCGTCGTACTTGAGTAGACGGCAGCGTGACGACGCTGAGATTCGACCGATCATCGATCATTTAGAGGGTCGCGACACAACCATACTACGCCATTTGTCCCGCTCGCTGACGTCCTTCTGTCTGCGAGATAACGTGCTTTATAAGAAGAATGCTCGTTCGACCAGCCGTGCTTACCTTCTGGTGGTTCCAAGGGACATGCGCGATGACATCCTCTTTGCTTGCCATGACGAACCAACATCTGGTCATTTAGGCTTTTCACGAACACTCGCTAGAGTAAGCGAAATGTACTATTGGCCCGGGCTTTCGGCAAGCGTCAAACAGTACGTTAAAGGCTGTCGTGAATGCCAGCGCCGCAAGACACCATCCGTTAAACCGGCTGGCTTACTTCAGTCAGTTGAAGTTCCTCACACGCCTTTCGACCAAGTCGGCATGGACATTCTCGGACCGTTTCGTCTTTCTGCCGACGGCAACAAATGGGTGATCGTCGCGACTGATTATTTAACACGCTATGCTGAGACGCAGGCGATCCCACGAGCCACGGCCTCAGAGGTAGCGCAATTATTCATGCACCACATCGTCTTGCATCACGGTGCTCCCTCCACTGTAATAACTGACAGAGGGACAGCATTCACAGCGCAGCTTATGGACGAGGTTTTTGAATTGAGCAACACCAGGCATTGCGAGACGACCGCGTACCATCCGCAGACCAACGGACTTACCGAGCGTCTGAATAAGACGGTCACAGACATGCTCGCAATGTACATCGACGTTCAACACAAAACATGGGATCGGATCTTGCCTTACGTGACCTTCGCGTATAACACCGCCGTGCAAGAGACGACGCGCTTCACGCCCTTTCGCCTTCTCTACGGTCGCGAAGTCCAGACGATGCCGGACGCTATGCTGCCGTGTCAAGACGCCGACCGATTGACAACTGACGCCGAGGAATTTGCAGAGCGAGCTGAGGAAGCTCGGCAGCTCGCGCGGCTGCATATTGGCCAGCAGCAGCAGGCGGACGCACGACGCTACAACATCCGCCACAGGGACGTGTCCTACAACCCCGGGGACCAAGTTTGGGTGTGGACCCCCGTTTGCCATCGTGGCCTCTGTGAAAAGCTGCTGAGCCGGTATTTCGCTCCGTGTAAAGTGCTCCGCCGCGTCAGTGACGTAAACTACGAAGTAGTTCCGGACACATCATCGCAGACACGGAGTAGGACACAAAGACAACCGAGCTCAGACATAGTTCATGTTGTGCGCATGAAGCCGTACATTGCGCGTCCGTAACGTTTTTTAAATGCGAATGCATTTCTTAGTCGGGGCATGTCAAGCGTCTGTCGGTGTCCGCGCGCCGGCAGGTGTTATCTCTCCGCTCTCACTCCCTCTCCCATAGCAACAGCTGCGGGCGCGTGCGCTTATCCTCGCCCCTGCAACCGGAGCAGTGGTGCAGGCGGAGTAGCGGAGAGTGAGTGGAGAGGAGGAGCGCGCTCTGGCGTGTGAGGGCGCTCGCATCGCGGGAACTCGGCGGAGCTCCCGCGTGTGTGGAGAGAGTGTAGGAGAGGGTAGGTGCAGTGCTTCGCCGCTCCTCTCGCCGTTTGCTCTCTCTCCTCCCTGCGCCCGACTCTCCCGTTCACTCGCTCGCACGTATATATAAATGTAGTGAAGCGCGCGCCTCACTCTCGACCGTTCGCTGGCTGGACGCCTCTCAAGGCGATGGCAGAAGTCGGTGAAGGCGAATGTCTGACGGCAACGGTACTCCTAGCAAGAAGTGTAATACAATCCAACCCGAGCATTACACCTCTCTCTGGAGGTGACGTCACTGGAGTTGCTTCAACGTCATCATCAACCGGAGGAGAAGAAGCGGAAGACAAGTTCTCAAAGACCCTTTGACTGTACACTTTAGCGACCACAAGGCTGTGATTATGGCCGTCAGGTACAAAGACAACACAAACAGGTGCTGATGAATGTGTAAATAAATGGTTACGGTACAAATCCTCGTCTCGTCATTAATTTACGCCATTAAATATACTACGCCGTGTACTCTCGGCGCAAGAAATGCATTCGCATTTACTCACGATTCCCTTCGGGGAGGTGGGGGCATTTTTTTGCTTTCGTTTTTTTCTCTCATTCCTTTCTTTGTTTCCACTTTTCATTTATCTTTGGGAGATTGCTTCTTCGTCCATTGACTGTGCCGGCGGGCGGCTACTTTTTTGTGTACTTTCACTTTGCCTGCCTTCTTCTTTGTCTTCTACGCCTGTTTTTAGCATCGATGCGATGCTTTTGTTAGGAAGGGGGGATATTGCCACCTTTAGGTAGTGGGTCGAGGGCAAGAGAAGAAAGAAGACCGCGCGCCCCTTCGCTGCTCGAGCCAGGCCCGACGGTCGCGTCTTCCGAGAGCCAGCTGCTCTACGGGTTATTAAACCTTCAAGACTACTTCTAGAGGCTTGTGACAATATTATCCTGTAAGCCTCTGTCTGGCCTGAACTCATTCTGTAGTTCTCCCAATACATCGTTTTTCTCCACCCTCTTGGACAGTTCTAATTTTATGGCTTGCATTGCCATTCTATGTATCGCCAACGTTACTGTAACTGGCCTGTATGAGCTCGTCTTATCGTTATCTCCTTTGCCTTTGTAGATAAGATTTATCTTACTTTCACGCCATCCAACGGGAATTTTCTTTGTTTTAATCACTTGCTCTATGGCATTAGTCAGCAGTGCCTTGCTTTTTGGACAGAGGTTTTTGATTAGCTGTATTGGGATTTCATCGGGTCCTGCTGCCATGTTGTTAGGGACATTTTCTGTAGCCTTTTTCCAATAAAAGCTTTCTATGCTAAATTTTGATCTCTCAGGCCTCTCTGCTGTTGCTGGATCTGTTGTCCGAACTACGCTTTTTCTCGTGCCCAAGTTATCCCTAATAACGTCTGTGATGTACCGCAGCGCATCGTCTCCTTCGTAGATGTTGTAAGACTAGCGCACCGGGCACAGGGACGACGCTAACAGCATCATCGTGAGTGCAAGAAGAACCACCACGTTTATTGAGCCACAGCTTATAAAGGCACGAGCGAGCGCGCTGAACATACTGCGCATCACTGATGCGCATCCGCGCCGATTTTATCAGTACGCGTGTCCGATACAGATGTTACCGTTTTCATCCCCTATAGCCGTTTGCGAGTTTTTACTTGGAGCTCCGAGTGCTTTTATATGGTTCCAGAATCTTTTTGGGGCGCCTTTGTCTTATGGCGAGCCGTCAGTGTCTCGACGACGACGACGATGTTGCGCCTCGGCTGCTCCGCTCGTTCGAGCTGAGCGCGAGAGTAGAACGGCGACAAGACGGCAAGAACGGCGGCAAGAGCAACAGCGTCTGTGATAGTGCATAAATAAATGTGGCCAACCAAACGCCATCACGTCTTCCCAGAAGTGGTGACCCTGGACTTCCGACGCCAACGCGCCACCTGCTCGTTCCTTCGCCAACGCGCCGAGTGTCCACGGTAAACACCTTCAGCCTCGTTCATTCCGGCTGATCATGGACATCACACCAAACAGCGACGTCACACGGAATCCCACGGTACCCGAACCTGTCGTCGCTACTCTCAAGCTACCGGAGTTTTGGCAGTCGGACTCAGAACTCTCGTTTCTGAGCGTCGAGCCTCTCTTCCGACGACATCGAGTAACATCGCAAACAGCAAGGTACGACTACGTCATCGGTGCTTTACCACCTGCTGTCATCGCCATCGTAAGGAACATTCTGCGCTGTCCGCCTCCTGACACACCCTACGACACTCTTAAAACAGAGCTTATACGCCGGACAACCGAGTCGGAACAGCGTAGGCTGCAGCAGCTACTCACCGCGGAGGAGCTTGGTGACCGAACGCCCACGGAGCTTCTGCGTCGCATGCGGCATCTGATTGGGGACCAGTCTGCTGCATTGGACGCATCCATTCTACGGGAGCTCTTCCTACAGCGACTGCCACAGCAGGTGCGGATGATCTTGAGCGTGTCCTCCACAGAAACCCTCGAGTCACTGGCACAGATGGCCGACAAAATTATGGATGTCGGCACCCCGGCCATATCTGGAATCGAGAGACAACGTGACTCTTCCCTCTTTGCGCCGGTCCGCGACGACCGCTTGGACCGTCTCCTTCAAGCTAACGAAGAGCTCAACCGCAAAATGGACCAGCTGGCCGCTGAACTCAGCTCGCTCAAAGCAGACCACCGAGGCAGTGCGTCACGACAGCGACACGAACGCCGCGACAGATCACCAAGTCTGCCTCGCAGCGTCTGCTGGTACCACCGCCGATACGGAGCACGCGCTCGTCAGTGCAATCAGCCATGCCAGTTTGCGGGAAACGCACGGGCCACGCACTGACGGCGGCCAGTGTTTCAGGCCCGCCATACAGCCGCCTATTCCACGTCACTGATCGCGTCACGAAAGTCCGGTACCTCAACGACACAGGTGCCGAAGTGTGTGTCGTTCCTCCTACGCTGGAGGACCGCCGACGACGTCAGACCACGCCACCTGTCACTGCTGTCAATGGCTCAACCATAAGGATCTTCGGACACATGTCCGTTACGCTTGACATTGGCTTGAGACGCACGTTTCGATGGGTTTTCTTAGTCGCTGACGTGCGTGTACCAATCATCGGTGCCGATTTTCTTTGTCATTTTAAGCTTGTGGTAGACCTACGACACAGCCGTCTCCTGGATTCTGAGACCCACCTAACAGTTCAAGGCGTGACATCAAGTTTACCACCTTTGCGTCTCGTGCAAGCTCATGCCACAGTCTCCCCGCCGTGGTCTACACTTCTGGAATAATTTTCCGATCTCTTCCGTGCTCCACCTTTTGAAGACCCGGTAGGCCACCATGTCACTCACCACATTGTGACAGTAGGCGCGCCGGTGTTTGCACGTGCTCTTCCTCTCGCTCCTGACCGTTACAAGATCGCAAGGCAAGAATTCGAGTATATGCTTGAGCTCGGATACGTCCGCCTCTCTTCTGGTGCCTGGTCATCACCGCTACACATGGTCCCCAAGTCATCAGGTGTCTGGAGACCGTGCGGTGACTCTCGCGCGCTCAACAAAGTGACGGTACCGGACCGCTGCCGGATACCACACATCCAGACCTTCACGGCATTGCTGCACGGTTGCACCGTATTCAGCAAGATCGACTTAGTGAAGGCTTACCACCAAATACCTGTCGAGCCTTCCGACGTACCGAAGACTGCCATAATAACACCCTTTGGCATGTTTGAACACATACGTATGCCGTTTGGTCTACGAAACGCTGCACAAAACCTTTCAACGGTTCGTGGACCAGGTTCTTCGTGGTTTGACGTGCTGCTTCGCGTACATCGATGACATCCTCGCCTTCAGCACCTCAGAAGCGGATCACGAACTTCACCTGCGTCAGGTTTTCACGCGGCTCCGCAAGTACGGACTAGTCGTCAACGGACCGAAGAGCGAGTTCAGAGTTTCTTCACTGGACTTCCTTGCCCATCGCGTGGATTCCCGTGGGATCTCTCCACCAGCCGCGCGCGTGGAAGCTATATTACAGTTTCCACGACCAACAACTACGAAGAAACTGCGTGAATTCCTCGGGCTTGCCAACAATTACCGGCGGTTTATTCCCCACTGCGCTGCTATCTTGCAACCGCTCCATGCACTTCTGTCCGGTCAAACGAAGCCGAACGCTTCCATCTCCTGGACAGGCGACGCCAAGACAGCTTTCAGTTTCATCAAGGAAGCGCTCGCCAACGCAACACTCCTCGCGCACCCAAAGTGCGACGCCAGCCCGTCACTCACCGTGGATGCCTCGGACGTCGCCATTGGAGGAGTCCTGCAGCAGTTGGTAGATGCAGTTTGGAAAGCGATCACTTTCTTCTCCCGGAAGCTCTCACAGACCGAGCGCCGTTACAGCACTTTCGGTCGCGAACTGCTGGCGGCCTATTTGGCTGTCAAGCATTTTCGCCACTTCCTCGAAGGTCGGAAATTCCATATCCTCAGGGACCACAAGCCGCTCACGTGTCTTTCGACCGCTACCAACTCTTTCCACACTCCACGTGAGATCCGCCAACTTGCCAGCGTTTACCAGCGATATCCGACGCATCAGTGGCAAAGACAATCCTGTTGCTGATGCACTATCCCGAATAGAAATCAATGCAATGGTGGATGAGCGCCCGCCAGTCGATTTTGCAGCCATGGCTACTGCACAACGCGAGAACAGCGAACTTCAAGTTCTACAACTCCAAGAGAACTCCCTCAAGTTCGAAGATGTCCAACTTCCAGGCTGCGCAATTCCACTCATTTGCGACACCTCTACAGGGCGTCCTCGCCTGTATGTTCAAGCGCCATTTCGCCGCAGCATCTTCAACGCCTTGCATTCCTTGTCGCACCCCGGCTTACGTGCGACTCAACACCTCGTCAAAGAGCGATATCTATGGCCACGAATGAACATCGACGTCAGTCGCTGGATACGTGCTTGCCTCAAATGCCAGCAAACCAAAGTCCAGCGCAACACAGTGAGCCCACTGGGCACCTTTACGCCTCCTGACTCGCGGTTCAGTCACGTGCACCTGGACCTCGTAGGCCCTTTGCCGCCATCGAACAACAGCCGGTATATGTTAACGTGCGTTGACCGGTTCACGCGGTGGCCTGAGGCACTACCACTCACCGACATCACGGCAGAGTCAGTTGCCCGCGGACTCATCACCGTGTGGATAAGCCCTTACGGAGTTCCCAAGACCATCACAACAGATAGAGGTCGTCAATTTGACTCCGCGCTCTTCCGAACTTTGTCCCGGATGCTTGTAGTTAACCACATCAAGACGACGGCCTACCACCCGATGTCGAACGGCATGGTGGAGCGATTTCACCGCCAACTCAAAGCCTCGCTCATGGCCTCACGATCACTGATACCCTGGACGAAACGACTACCACTCGTCCTCCTCGCCCATCGCAGCACGATACGTACGGACGCGTCCTGCTCCTCAGCTGAGCTGGTTTTTGGCACGACCTTAAGGCTTCCTGTCCAGTTTTTCGAGGCGTCACCGATACCACCACTGGACGTTGCCGATTATGCCAGCCGCCTCGGGAATGCCATGAGAGACGAGTCTCCTATTCTGCCGCGTCAACACTCACGCCCATCTTTCACCAGTTGGGCTCTCCGCGATTGTACACACGTATTCGTACGGCATGATGCAGTCAGACCACCACTGCAGCCACCTTACGACGGGCCCTTCAGCGTCGTCAAGCGTTCCCCCGAAGCATTTCGTCCTGCTTCTTAATAGACGCGAAGATAGTGTCTCCGTTGACTGCATTAACACGGCCTTCCTCGACACCGACGCCGTTCCTGAAGACGACAGGCCATCCACAAACACCAGACCACGGAGTAAGATAAGACAGGACCGCCGACTCCGCTCGTCTGGAAAGGACACATTCTGCAACGCCGGCTCCTGCTTCACGGCGTGTTGAAGGCTCATTAATGACCCTTCCAGCTTGGCCGCGCCGAGTACCAGCTGACATAGTCACATGCGTCGTGCCATTTCCATGAGAGCCATTGACCGTTATCCTGCGTGGATCGCGGATAAACAGCGTGTATCTTCTGCGCAGATCATCAGCTTGAATTCCGGCAAAAGCTGGCGGCGCGCCTCGCCCAACATAACTTTGCAGCAGCAGTTACGGCTCTACGCAGCACGCTCGCCTAAATACTTCTGGACCCTTTCGCAGGAACCAAGGTTTCTGTTGGACTGCTGCCGCCACGGTTTCGGTGATCCCTCACTATTGACCGTTCAAGCTAAGCCGCGACGAGTACCGTCAGAGATAGCCAGTTGCCTCGTGTCCTATCCACGACAGCCATTGACCGCTATCAGGCGTGGATCGCGGATCAAGAGCGTTTATCTTCTGCGCAGATCACAAGCTCGAATCCCGGCAAAAGCTGGCGGCGCGCCTCGTCCAACATCACTTTGCAGCAGCAGTTACGGCTCTACGCTGCACGCTCGCCTAAACACTTCTGGACCCTTTCGCAGGAACCAAGATATCTGTTGGACGGCTGCCGCCACGGTTTCGGTGATCCCTCGTTACTGACCGTTCCAGCTTGGCCGCGCCGAGTACCAGCTGACATAGCCAGTTGCGTCGTGCCTTTTCCACGAGAGCCATTGACCGCTATCTAGGGTGGATCGCGGATAGAGAGCGTTGATCTGCGCAGATCACCAGCTCGAATTCCGGCAAAAGGCGGAGGCACGCCTCGTCCAACATCGCTTTGCAGCAGCTAATTACTGCTCTACGCAACACGCTCGCCTAAACACTTGACCCTTTCGCAGGAACCAAGGTTTATGTTGGACGGCTGCCGCTGAGGTTTCGGCGATCCCTCACTACTGACTATTCCAGCTTGGCCGCGCCGAGTAGCGCCTGACAAAGCCATTTGCCTCGTGCCCTTTCTTCGAGAGCCATTGACCGCAATCCTGCGTCGATCGCGGATAAACAGCGTGTATCTTCTGCGCAGATCACCAGGGCGAATTCCGGCCAAAGGTGACGGCACGCCTCGTCCAAACATCACTTTGCAGCAGCTGTTACGGCTCTACGCAGCGCGCTCGGCTGCACACTTCTGGACCCTTTCGCCGGAACCAAGGTTTCGGTTGGACACCTGCCGCCACGGTTTCGGTGATCCCTCACCACTGACCTGTCCAGCTTGGCCGTGCCGAGTACCAGCTGACATAGCCAGTTGCCTCGTGCCTTTTCCACGAGAGCCATTTACCGCTATCTAGCGTGGATCGCGGATAGACAGCGTTGATCTGCGCAGATCACCAG
This sequence comes from Dermacentor silvarum, assembly GCF_013339745.2. Taxonomy (NCBI): domain Eukaryota; kingdom Metazoa; phylum Arthropoda; class Arachnida; order Ixodida; family Ixodidae; genus Dermacentor; species Dermacentor silvarum. Next base: position 9,776,366 of record NC_051155.1, on the reverse strand, counting down.
CTCGAATTCCTTGCGCCACCACGGACCCGAGCACATGAGGGTTGGACCCTTCCGTGTGTAACCGTGCGCGGCTTAGCCGTGTCCGGGGAAAAGGGGATCCGGGGGGTTGAGCCGATGCCGGGTGTTCGGACCTTTATGGCCCCCCGGCGGAAGCAACACACCTCTTCGGCCTCGGCTTAACGTAGACGGCACCCCCGGACTGACCCACCCGGGGGAAATCGGCAGTCGCCTTTTCCTGTCCTTCTCTTCAATCTTCGTCTTTCTTGTTCACCTTTAATCTTTCCTGTCGTCTTTTCTCTTCCATTTACTTCCAACATTCCTGGTGGCGAGGGTTAACCTTGTGTGTTATAACCACCCTTGGTTATACGTATTTGGTTATAGTAGTGGCGTACAACTGGCGTTTTGCAGGACCTGTCTTCTCCAGGTCCTGCAGCGTCCCCTCGTTGGGCTCCTTGGTGGGTGGCTGGCGTCGCTGCCGAAAAACTCCATACCTATGGCTGAACAATTCCCCCTACTCCCTGATCGCCGTCTGAAAAGAGGGCGCACCAAAGATGTGTTCCAGTTTTTTGGACGACAAACACAGAATTTCCCCCGATTTCATGTTATTCACTCTGAAACCTCAGACAAATCGGTACGATCAATGTCACCTTTCCTTGTTTCAAAGTCTTTGACTGATATTTTTGGACCAGGCTACAAAGCATCTAGGATGGCAAGCGGGGATCTCCTCTTTGAACTCTGTGATCTCAAACAATACGAGAAACTGCCCAATCTAGTGTCATTTGGAGATGCCCAATTAACAGTAACCCCACACCGTACCATGAATCCCACCCGTGGCGTTGTATCAGATGATGACCTGTTGCAGCTGAGTGAGGCTGAACTCCTTGAGGGTTTCAGTGATCAGAATGTCATCAATGTTAAACGGATTAAAATGAGGCGAGATGGGAAAGAACTCCTGACCAAGCATCTAATACTTACTTTCAACTCAAGTGTCCTGCCCGAGTCCATCGAGGCCGGGTACATCAAGCTTCGTGTTAGGCCATATGTGCCAAATCCCCTTCGATGTTTCAAATGCCAGAGGTTCGGCCATAGTTCGCAGAACTGCCGAGGCCGCCAAACTTGTGCGAAATGCAGTGCCCACGAACACTCCTCTGAGTCTTGTGAAAGTTCTCTACATTGTGTTAACTCTGATGGGGAGCACGCCGCATACTCGCGGTCGTGCCCATCCTGGAAAAAAGAAAAGGAAATAGTGACAATTAAGATAAAAGAAAACATAACTTTCAAAGAGGCACGAAGGCGGGTGACCTACCTGTCTAAAACCAGCTTTGCCGATGTGACGCGTCAGGGGGCAGCGTCGCAGCGGCTTCCGGCTGTTGTCCGGCCCACGCGTAGTGAGCCGGCGGTGAAGCCATCTGCCCCCTCGGCGACTGCAGCAGGCGCTGCTCCGCCACCCCAGCAGAAGGGGACATCCACCTCCGGGCTGCTGGCCTCCAAGGTTTTGTCCCTCGAGACGAGGCCTTCATTGCGAACAAACCGCTCTCAAGAGCGGGTGTCCAGCGCTCCACAAGAGCCGATGGACACATCTTCCAGCCAGACGGCGCAGCCAGCACCAAAGGAGCGGCGAGAATCTCTCGACCGCTCCAAAAAAGAAAAAGCCCACATCACAGGGCCCGACAAGGGCACTGTAAGTTAGTGTTTTCACACGAGACACACAGCACAAACATTGTCTGCAACATGAACACACAGATACTACAGTGGAACGTCAGAGGATTACTTCGTAACCTCGACGACATCACAGAACTCATACATAAATATAATCCGAAGGTGCTGTGTGTCCAAGAAACACACTTAAAGCCTACACAGTCCAACTTTCTGAAGCAATATGCCATTTTCCGTAAAGATCGTGACAACGCTTCTGCCTCGTCCGGAGGTGTTGCCATCGTTGTAAGTAAGTCTGTTGCTTGCCAACAGTTTGCCCTACACACGCCTCTCGAGGCTGTATCTGTGCGAGCAATTTTATTCAACAAGCTTATAACCATTTGCTCCATTTGCATACCACCCAACCATCACCTCAGTAAAACGGAATTTTACAGCCTCATCGACCAGCTCCCAGAGCCATACATTATCACTGGTGATTTTAATGCTCATCACACTCTTTGGGGAGACTCGCGATGCGACGCGAGAGGTCAATTCATTGAGAACTTCCTTGTTAACTCCGGTGCGTGCCTCTTCAATAAGAATGAACCAACATATTACAATATCCATCATAGTTCTTATTCATCAATAGACCTGTCAATTGGCTCTGCCTCACTTTTCCCTGATTTAGAATGGCATGTTATTAAAAACCCATACGGAAGTGATCATTTTCCAGTAACCCTAAACTTAGTAACCGAAGATGACTCCCTTCCGCATGTCCCACGTTGGAAACTAGCCTCAGCTGACTGGGAATGCTTTAGGGAATCCACGTACTTATCACGAGATTTTATAAATAATTTTAGTATAGATCACGCCGTATCATATTTTACTGCTTTTATCTTTGACGCCGCTGAGATGTTCATTCCTCAAACGAGTACTTCATTCAAAAGACGGGTCCCCTGGTGGAATGACGACTGCAGACAGGCACGAAGGCGGCAAAATAAAGCTTGGGGGAAACTACCTGAATGTCCTACGACTGAAAATCTAATAGAGTTTAAACATGTTAAATCCCAGGGAAGAAGGACGCGAAGACAGGCTAAGAGGGCAAGCTGGGAGAGGTTTCTCTCTGGTATAAACTCATACACTCAAGAGGCAAAAGTATGGCACGGTCTAAAGAGGTTAAAGGGAAAGGAAATCCATCCTTTGCCGCTAGTGAACGACGAAGCGAACAGCTTGGAAGACCAAGCTGACGCTCTTGGCGAACACTTCGAGTGCATATCTAGTTCAAATAATTATTCCGAGGCGTTCCTAAAGCACAAACAAATCGCAGAACATAAGGCTATCGATCGTAAATGCAGACAGAACGAACCCTATAACACGCCTTTTAACATCGCCGAGTTGAGAGCCTCCTTGAATACATGTCGGAGCTCTGCACCTGGACCTGACAGGATCATGTACGATATGATTAAACACATCCACAGCGATACTCAAATAACGTTACTCGCACTCTTTAATGCTATATGGGCTGCCGGGTACCTACCTATTGCATGGAAAGAATTCCTTGTCATCCCGATTTTGAAACAAGGTAAAGACCCCACATTAGTAACAAGTTACCGCCCAATAGCCCTCACAAGTTGTATTTGCAAACTTTTTGAAAAAATGATAAACCGTCGCCTTTTACACTTCCTTGAGTCAAACAAAATTCTTGATCCATATCAATGCGGCTTCAGAGAAGGACGGTCTACAACCGACCATCTCGTGCGCATCGAAGCAAACATTCGTGATGCCTTCTTACATAAACAATATTTCTTATCCGTGTTTCTAGATATGGAAAAGGCGTATGATACAACCTGGCGTTATGGAATCTTGCGCGATCTGTCGGCAATTGGCATTCGCGGCAATATGTTAAACATTATTGAAAGCTACCTACACAACCGCACATTTCGGGTTAAAATAGGCAATGCACTGTCGCGTCCATTCGTACAGGAAACTGGTGTACCCCAGGGAGGCGTGCTCAGTTGCACGCTCTTTATCGTCAAAATGAACACGCTTCGTGCTTCGTTGCCACCAGCTATATTTTATTCCATCTACGTGGACGATATACAAATAGGCTTCAAGTCCTGTAACCTTGCAGTGTGCGAGAGACAGGTACAGCAGGGGTTGAACAAAGTGTCTAAGTGGGCAGACGAAAACGGGTTCAAAGTAAACCCCCACAAAAGCTCTTGTGTTCTTTTCACCAGGAAGAAAGGTCTCATTGCAGATCCCACCATCGAAATGTATGGACAACAAATACCTATGAACAAAGAACACAAGTTTTTAGGCATCATACTTGACTCTAAGCTTACTTTCATCCACCACATAAAACACCCCAAGACGAAATGCCTAAAAACAATGAACTTACTGAAAATTTTATCTCACACATCCTGGGGCAGTGACAGGAAGTGTTTAATGAATCTTCACAAGAGCCTCATTAGGTCACGATTGGATTATGGTGCCGTGGTATATCACTCTGCCGCCCCGAGCGCACTAAAAATGTTAGATCCTGTCCACCATCTAGGTATCCGCCTGGCCACTGGCGCATTCAGAACAAGCCCCGTTGAAAGCTTATACGTAGAATCCAATGAGTGGCCACTCCACCTCCAGAGAACATACATCAGCTTCAAGTATTTTCTCAAAGTGCACTCCAATCGAGAACATCCTTGTTCTGTAACCGTAAATGATTTGAAGTGTGCAACGCTTTTCTATAATCGACCCTCTATGAGGCGGCCTTTCTCACTGCGTGTAAGAGAACTTAGCGAGGAGTTGGATGTCCCACTTGTAGAACATCGCCTAATGACTCCTGCTAAGCTGTCACCGCCCTGGGAGTGTCAGGTGATAGATTGTGATTTATCCTTTGTAGAGGTCACAAAGTACGCTCCTGAGCTCGAAATTACAATGCATTTCCGCGAACTTCAATTGAAGTACTCGTGCTCGGAGTTCTACACCGACGCATCTAAGTCCCATGCTGGCGTATCTTACGCGGCTGTTGGCCCCTCTTATTCTAAATCTGATGTATTGAACCCCCTAACAAGTATATTCACAGCAGAAGCATACGCAGTACTGTCTGCGGTGAAACATATAAAGAAATTAAAACTAGAAAAAGCAATAATATTCACAGACTCGTTAAGTCTTGTAAAAGCGCTAACCTCTTTACAAAAGCATAAAAATCCTGTTTTTATTGAGCTTTACTCACTCTTGTGTAACATTTACCAATCTCGTAGACATGTAATAATATGCTGGGTGCCTGGCCATAGAGGCATCGAGGGCAATGTGCTAGCAGACCAGTTGGCCACATCAACTACATCGCAAGCTATTAATCCTGCCGCTGCTATTTCCTCCACAGATCTGAAGCCTTTTTTGCGAAGGAAACTGCGAGGCCACTGGCAGCGTCTGTGGGACGCTGAAACAACTAATAAGCTCCACTTGATTAAGCCACAGTTAGGTTTCTGGCCCTGTACAACTAAAACACGACGAACAGATGTCCTATTCTGTCGTCTCAGAATAGGACACACATATGGTACTCACAATTTTCTATTGAATGGAAATGATCCTCCAACATGTGGTAGATGTGGCGACAGGCTCACCGTCCTCCACGTCCTCTTGGAGTGTCGGGAAGCCGAAAGAGAAAGAAACATTTTCCTCTCGCATATCGCTATTGTGTCCCTCTGCATCCCGCTATGTTTCTCGGTAAACAACCACTTTTTAGCACCAACGCAGTCCTTGCTTTCTTGAAAGATGTTGTGCTACATGTTGTTAGCCCAATAAGTTCGTAGTGCATCATTTTTTTTTAAATTGCACATGCCTCCAGGCCCTTGTGTTTCAAGGGCTCTGTTTAGGCACTTGTGATTCTGGCCAATTCTTGTATATTTAATTTTTTGTAACTCGTGTCATTCTTTCGCAATGCATTGTTCATGTCCATAGTACACATAATCATGGCGACACCACGGACCCGAGCACACGAGGGTTGGACCCTCCCGCGTGTAGCCGTGCGTGGCTTAGCCGTGTCCGGGGAAAGGAGGATCCTGGGGGTTGAGCCGATGCCGGGTGTTTGGACCTTTAAGGCCCCTCGGCGGAGGCAACACATCCCTTTGGCCTCTGCTTCACGTAGACGGCACCCCCGGACTGACCCACCCGGGGGAAATCGGTAGTTGCCCTTTCCTGTCCTTCTCTCCTAATCTTCGTCTTTCTCTTTCACTTTCAATCTTTCCTGTCCTCTCTTTATTTTCCTTTTACTTCCGATTTCATGAGCAGCAAGGGTTAACCTTGTGCATTATATCCAGCCTTGGGTATAGGTATATGTTATATATAGTGTATTTGGTTATAGTGGGGATGCACCGTTGGCGTGCACAGAACTGAATAGTTTGTCCTGTGTCGTCCCCTAGTTGGGCTCCATGGTGGGTGGCGGCCATCCCTGCCGAATATAGGAATCTCTTAATGGAATCCAATTTCCCCCCACTACCTGATCGCTCCCTCAAGAGGGGGCGCACCGATGAAAGCTTCAATTTTTTCATGCAGCCGAAAGAAACATTCCCAAAGTACCACGTAATCCACAGTCAGCATGAAACCAAGACAGTCCGCACAATATCTCCTTTTGTTGTGTCAAAATCTTTGACAGAATCGCTCGGCCCAGGTTACAAAGTAACTAAGATGGGAAGCGGCGACCTTCTTCTTGAAGTTCGAGACAAGACCCAGTACAGCAAATTCACAAAACTCATTGCTTTTGGAGACATTCCCGTATCAGTGGGCCCACACAGATCATTGAACACTGTCCGCGGTGTCATCTCTGAAGATGACCTAATTGACCTTAGTGAGAGCGAGTTACTCGAGGGGTGGCAAGATCAGAATGTAGTAAAAGTACAAAGAATAACCATCAGGCGCGATGACAAGCAAATCCCGACGAAACACATAATCATTACCTTTGGAACAAGTAACCTACCAGACTCAATAGAAACTGGATACTGCAAACTCCGTGTACGGTCATACATCCCGAATCCGCGCCGATGCTTCAAGTGTCAGCGGTTCGGGCATGGTTCGCAAACCTGCCGAGGGCGCACCACCTGTGCAAAATGTGCATCCAATGAGCACCTATCTGACTCCTGCACTTTCACCACCCGCTGTGCTAACTGTGACGGAGATCACCCCGCGTACTCCCGTTCATGTCCGTCTTGGAAAAAAGAGAAGCAAATCATTGAACTCAAAATCAAATTTAATCTGTCGTTCCAAGAAGCACGCAAGCGTTTCTCTATGCATAACCAGTCTAGTCCGTCCTACACCGATGTGGCGCGCCGGGGGGCAGCGCCACGTCATTCGGCGGCCGCTCAAGTCACACAGAGTGTGACGGCAGCCACACCATCAGCCCCCCCGGCTGGAGCAGCCAGCGCTGTTCCGCCCCCTGCTAAGGAGGGCCAGCAGACCCGCGGGCCTGCCGGACCCAGGGCCACTGCCCGTGCAGATAGGCCCGAAACCCCCGCAAACGTGCCCGCTGAGCGGGCACTATCCACCGCCTCAGATGAGGTGATAGATACAAGAAAAACACCGGCGTCTCAGACGCCCAAAGAACGGCGCAGCTCCCTCGAGCGCGCCGGGAAGAAAGGTAAAACCCCCATCACGGGGCCTGGAAAGGCCTCGTGAGCTAGCTTAATTTACCTCTCAGACACACAGCACAAAACACATATAAAATGGATACACAGATACTGCAGTGGAATGTTAGAGGTTTACTCCACAATCTTGATGACATTCAGGAACTCCTTCACAAGTTTAATCCAAGGGTGCTGTGTGTCCAAGAAACCCATCTTAATTCTTCTCATGCGAACTTTCTCCGGCAGTATGCCATTTACCGAAAAGACCGCAACGACGCCCTTGCCTCGTCGGGCGGTGTGGCCATAGCAGTAAATAAAGGTGTTGCTTGCCGGCAAATACAGCTTAAAACGCCTCTGGACGCAGTTGCTGTCCGTGCAGTACTCTTTAACAAGATGGTAACAATTGCTTCACTATACATCCCCCCGAACTACCACCTATCAAAAGCAGAATTTCACAGCTTCATCTATGAACTGCCCGAACCTTATGTTGTCGTTGGAGATTTTAATGCACACAACACCCTTTGGGGAGATTGTCGCTGTGATGCTAGAGGGCGCTTAGTAGAAAACTTCCTCCTCTCTACAGATGCATGCCTACTAAATAAGAAAGAGCCTACATTTTACAACGTGGCAAACAAAACATATTCATCTATCGATTTAAGCATCGCATCTAGTACACTCGTGCCATACCTAGAGTGGAACGTGATTAAAAATCGATATGGAAGTGACCATTTTCCTATCGTCCTAAAATTAACAAAAGCTGATGAGGGCTCTCCACGCGTCCCCCATTGGAAAGTCGAGTCAGCCGACTGGAAGCGGTATGAAGAACTCACGCGCATAAACTGGGAAGACATCTCTACGCTTCCTATAGATGATGCAGTGGCATATCTGACGGCATTTGTTGTTGATACGGCGTCAATATGTATCCCCGAAACAAATGGTTCACCTTCCAAACGACGTGTTCCCTGGTGGAACGATGAATGTAGCGAAGCGCGAAAGAAACAAAATAAGGCTTGGAATCACCTTCGCGACTCTCCGACTACAGAGAATCTTATCAGCTTCAAGAAAATAAAGTCTGAAGGAAGAAGAACACGCCGCCGTGCCAAAAGGGAAAGCTGGCAAAGATACATATCTAGCATAAATTCTTATACAGACGAAAGAAAAGCTTGGAACAGGGTAAACAAGATAAAAGGCCGTGAAACTCATCCTCTACCATTGGTGAATACACAAGGAGAAACTCTTGAGGCCCGGCGCCAAGTTGATTCTCTAGGGGAACATTTTGAGTACATTTCCAGTTCATCCCATTATTCAGACACATTCCTGAGACACAAGCGACAAGCAGAGCAACTGCCTCTGGATCGGAAAGGAGACAGAAATGAACCTTACAACCGTCCATTTAACATGGCAGAATTTCAGGCTGCACTAAATTGTTGTAATAAATCGGCCCCTGGAAACGATCGAATAGTTTACGAGATGATAAAACACTTACACCCCGAAGCACACAAAACACTCCTATCGCTTTTCAACGCCATTTTCTCTGCCAGCTATATTCCGTCCGCCTGGAAGGAAGCAATCATAATACCTATTCTTAAAGAAGGCAAGGACCCGTGTTCGGCCAGCAGCTATAGGCCTATAGCCCTGACAAGCTGCTTATGTAAACTCTTTGAGAAAATGGTGAATCGACGCCTGATCCATTATCTTGAAATCAACAAAATAATAGACCCCTTGCAGTGTGGTTTTAGGGAGGGTAGATCCACAACTGATCACCTTGTTCGCATCGAGGCGAATATACGGGATGCCTTCGTGCACAAACAGTTTTTATTATCGGTATTTTTAGATATGGAGAAGGCATACGATACAACTTGGCGCTTTGGAATTCTCCGTGATCTGGCTGCAATGGGAGTCCGAGGCAACCTTTTGAGAGTGATTCAAAGCTATATATCTAATCGCACGTTCCGTGTTAGGGTTGGTAATATCCTATCTCGTCCATTTACTCAAGAAACGGGCGTACCACAAGGTGGTGTACTGAGCTGTACTCTATTCGTTGTGAAAATGAATTCGCTCAATACTGTCTTACCTAGTACGACGTTTTATTCGGTGTATGTGGATGATGTACAAATAGGTTTTAGATCATGTAACATTTCTATCTGTGAGCGACATGTACAACTTGGGTTAAACAAAGTAAGTAAATGGGCTGACGAGAATGGATTTAAACTGAACCCTCAAAAAAGCACTTGCGTTCTTTTCTCGAACAAGAGAGGTATACTACCTGACCCCTGTATTCATCTTAATGGACAACGGCTATCTGTGAGCCATGAACACAAATTTTTAGGCCTCATTTTAGACACTAAATTAACATTTATCCCCCATTTAAAATATCTGAAAGCGAAGTGTCTGAAGACAATGAATCTACTGAAGCTATTGTCCCGGACATCTTGGGGAAGTGACAGGGGATGCCTTTTAAACCTCTACAAAAGTCTCATTCGGTCGCGCCTCGACTATGGGGCTATAGTATACAACTCCGCTGCACCTAGTGCTTTGAAGATGCTGGATTCCGTTCACCACTTAGGTATCCGTGTTGCTACAGGTGCCTTCAGGACTAGTCCTGTAGAAAGTCTGTACGTTGAATCAAACGAGTGGTCACTACATCTCCAAAGGACATACTTAAGCTTTGCCTACGCCCTGAAGGTTAAATCAGATAGTCAGCATCCATGCCATTCTACCATTCGCGACATGTCCGCGGCCAGGCTGTTCCGTAACCGCCCGGCCACTAGGCCTCCTCTGTCACTTCGGTTGGAAGCACTGTCAGAAGAATTAGGCGCCCCTCTTCTGAAGAATGTTCTAATGGCTCCTACTCGGCTGCCACCACCTTGGGAGTGGCAGAATATACAGTGTGACATTTCTTTTGCAGAAATATCGAAACGAGCACCTGATACACGTATACATTCACATTTTCGTGAACTTCAGGATAAGTATTCTTGTGCTGAATTCTATACAGACGCTTCGAAGTCTCCTGCTGGTGTTGCCTATGCAGCTCTAGGACCATCGTTTTTAATATCTGGTACATTAAATCCACATACAAGTATTTTTACGGCAGAAGCGTACGCGATACTCTCTGCAGTTAAACACATAAAACAAATGAACCTCGCAAAAGCTATTGTGTTCACGGACTCATTGAGTGTAGTCCGAGCTCTAATGAGCGTACGAAAAAACAAGAACACTGTTTTTAACGAACTATATGCATTGCTGTGCTCAGCTTATACGGTTAAACAAGTCATCGTCCTATGCTGGGTGCCTGGCCATAGTGGCATAAAAGGCAACGAAGATGCTGACGAGAACGCTACCTCAGTAGTTTTTAGCAACGCCGACAGAAACATACCAATTCCAGCCACAGACCTTAAACCATATTTACGTCATAAGCTGAAGAAGCACTGGCAGAAACAGTGGGATACTCAGGTATCCAATAAACTGTATTTTATCAAACCAAAATTAGGGCACTGGATATCAGAGAAAACAGCACGATACAAAGAAGTGCTCCTCTGCCGATTAAGAATAGGCCATACCTTCGGCACCCACTCTTACCTACTGACAGGAAGTGATACTCCGTCATGTCGAAGGTGTGGCGACACCCTTACAGTGCTCCATGTCCTCATCCAGTGCAAGGAAATAGAAAGGGAGCGTAAAAAGTACTTTTATTCTGCATATCGCCAGCATATCCCATTTCACCAAGCATTTTTTCTGAGCAACGAACCACTTTTTAACATAAACACAGTTTTTAGCTTTTTAGAAGAAATTAACGTCTTAGAAATCATTTGGCCAGGTCATGCGTAGCACAGCCTCGACTTCGAGGCTGTAGCCGCAGTGACATAAGTTCTTATACCACATGCCTCTCAGCTCTCTACTTCAAGAGCCCTGTGGAGCCAGTAGTCCTTGTATGTCATTTATTATATCACCTTTTCATAGTGAAACTTTTATGCTCATTTTTATTTTATCATGAATCATTGTCATTCTATTTTACGCTGTTTACAGCGACCCGTTCTTAGGCCTCTTTACAGCCACATAACATGTACATTAGCAACTCAATTAAATCACTTCATTCATAATACATAAACATTTTATTACCATATGTCATGGCGCTCTTTGGCCATAGCTGGCCCTTGCGCCATTAAACACCACACATCATCAGTACACATAATCACTCATTGCCATAATCTTGTTTCTTATAGATTTTACGCACTTTACAGCGACTGACTGTAGGCCCCTTTACAGCCATGCCACATCTAATGTTCATATAATTGACTATTCATATACCACTAACAAACCATTACCATCGTCATGGCGCTCTTTGGCCATACCTGGCCCTTGCGCCACTAAACTCCAACAATCATCATCAGCTCGAATTCCGGCAAAAGGCAGCGGCACGCCTCGTCCAACATCGCTTTGCAGCAGCTAATTACTGCTCTACGCAACACGCTCGCCTAAACACTTCTGAACCCTTTCGCATGAACCAAGGTTTCTGTTGGACTGCTGCCGCCATGGTTTCGGTGATCCCTCACTATTGACCGTTCAAGCTAAGCCGCAACGAGTACCGTCTGACATAGCCAGTTGCCTCGTGCCCATTCCACGAGAGCCATTGACCGCCATCGTGCGTGGATCGCGGATCAACAGCGTATGTCTTCTGCGAAGATCACAAGCTCGAATTCCGGCAAAAGCTGGCGGCGCGCCTCGCCCAACATAACTTTGCAGCAGCAGTTACGGCTCTACGCAGCACGCTCGCCTAAACACTTCTGGACGCTTTCGCAGGAACCAAGGTTTTTGTTGGACTGCTGCCGCCACGGTTTCGGTGATCCGTCACAATTGACCGTTCAAGCTAAGCCGCGACGAGTACCGTCTGACATAGCCAGTTGCCTCGTGTCCTATCCACGACAGCCATTGACCGCTATCGGGCGTGGATCGCGGATTAAGAGCGTTTAACTTCTGGATAGATCACGCGCTCGAATCGCTGCAAAAGGTGGCGGCACGCCTCGTCCAACATCAGTTTGCAGCAGCAGCAGTTACGGCTTTACGCAGCACCCTCGCCTAAACACTTCTGGACCCTTTCGCAGGAACCAAGGTGTCTGTTGGACGGCTACCGCCATGGTTTCGATGATCCTTCACTAGTGATCGTTCCAGCTTGGGCGCGTCGAGTGCCGCCTGACATAGCCAGTTGCCTCGTGCCATTTCCACGACAGCCATTGACCGCTATCTAGCGTGGATCGCGCTTGACTGTGCCCGCTGCCACGTCTAACCTCGACTACACGATGGCTGACGCACGCTCCCCAGGCGCCCTCACTGCTGCTGCTAGGCTGTGCCCGCTGCCACGTCTCACCTCGACTACACGATGGCTGATGCACGCTTCTCAGTAACCCTCACTGTTGCTGCTTGGCTGTGCCCACTGCCACGTCTCACCTCGACTACACGATGGCTGACGCACGCTCCCCAGGCGCCCTCACTGCTGCTGCTGCTGGGCTGTGCCCGCTGCCACGTCTCACCTCGACTACACGATGGCTGACGCACGCTCCCCAGGCTCCCTCACTGCTGCTGCTTGGCTGTGCCCGCTGCCATGTCTCACCTCGACTACACGATGGTGGTGCATGCTCCCCAGGCACCCTCACTGCTGCTGTTGGCTGTGCCCGCTGCCGCGTCTCACCTCGACTACACGATGGTTGACGCATGCTCCGCAGGCGCCCTCACTGCTGCTGCTGCTTGGCTGTGCCCGCTGCCATGTCTCACCTCGACTACACGATGGCTGACGCGCGCTCCCCAGGCGCCCTCACTTTTGCCGCTTGGCTGTGCCCACTGCCATGTCTTACCACGACTACACGATGGCTGACGCACGCTCCCCAGGCGCCCTCACTGCTGCTGCTGTTGGGCTGTGCCCGCTGCCACGTCTCACGTGGACTACACGATGGCTGACGCACGCTTCCCAGGCGCCCTGACTGCTGCTGCTTGGCTGTGCTCGCTGCCACGTCCCACCTCGACTACACGATGGCTGACGCACGCTCCCCAGGCACCCTCCCTGTTGCTGCTTGGCTGTGCCCGCTGCCAGGTCTCACCTCGACTACACGATGGCTGATGCACGCTCCACAGGCACCCTCACTGCTGCTTGGCTGTGCCCGTTGCCACGTCTCACTTCGACTACACGATGGCTGACGCGCGCTCCCCAGGCGCCCTCACTTTTGCCGCTTGGCTGTGCCCGCTGCCGCGTCTCACCTCGACTACACGATGGTTAACGCATGCTCCCCAGGCACCCTCACTGCTGCTGCTGCTGCTTGGTTGTGCCCGCTGCCACTTCTCACCTCGACTACACGATGGCTGCCGCACGCTCCCCAGGCACCCTCACTGCTGCTGCTGTTTGGCTGTGCCCGCTGCCACGTCTCACGTAGACTACACGATGGCTGACGCACGCTTCCCAGGCGCCCTGACTGCTGCTGCTTGGCTGTGCTCGCTGCCACGTCCCACCTCGACTACACGATGGCTGACGCACGCTCCCCAGGCACCCTCACTGTTGCTGCTTGGCTGTGCCCGCTGCCAGGTCTCACCTCGACTACACGATGGCTGATGCACGCTCCACAGGCACCCTCACTGCTGCTTGGCTGTGCCCGTTGCCACGTCTCACTTCGACTACACGATGGCTGACGCGCGCTCCCCAGGCGCCCTCACTTTTGCCGCTTGGCTGTGCCCGCCGCCGCGTCTCACCTCGACTACACGATGGTTGACGCATGCTCCCCAAGCACCCTCACCGCTGCTGCTGCTGCTTGGTTGTGCCCGCTGCCACTTCTCACCTCGACTACACGATGGCTGCCGCACGCTCCCCAGGCACCCTCACTGCTGCTGCTGTTTGGCTGTGCCCGCTGCCACGTCTCACCTGGACTACACGATGGCTGACGCACGCTTCCCAGGCGCCCTGACTGCTGCTGCTTGGCTGTGCTCGCTGCCACGTCTCACCTCGACTACACGATGGCTGCCGCAGGCTCCCCAGGCGCCTTCACTGCTGCTGCTGCTTGGCTGTGCCTGCTGCCACGTCTCACCTCGACTACACGACGGCTCACGCACGCTCCCGAGGCGCCCTCACTGCTGCTTGGCTGTGCCCGCTGCCACGTCCCACCTCGACTACACGATGGCTGACGCACGCTCCCCAGGCACCCTCACTGTTGCTGCTTGGCTGTGCCTGCTGCCAGGTCTCACCTCGACTACACGATGGCTGATGCACGCTCCACAGGCACTCTCACTGCTGCTTGGCTGTGCCCGTTGCCACGTCTCACTTCGACTAAACGATGGCTGACGCGCGCTCCCCAGGCGCCCTCACTTTTGCCGCTTGGCTGTGCCCACTGCCATGTCTTACCTCGACTACACGATGGCTGACGCACGCTCCCCAGGCGCCCTCACTGCTGCTGCTGTTGGGCTGTGCCCGCTGCCACGTCTCACCTCGACTACACGATGGCTGACGCACGCTCCTCAGTAACCCTCATGTTGCTGCTTGGCTGTGCCCACTGCCACGCCTCACCTCGACTACACGATGGCTGACGCACGCTCCCCAGGCGCCCTCACTGCGGCTGCTGCTTGGCTGTTCCCGCTGCCACTTCTCACCTCGACTACACGATGGCTGACGCACGCTCCCCAGGCGCCCTCACTGTTGCCGCTTGGCTGTGCCCACTGCCACGTCTCACCTCGACTACACGATGGCTGACGCACGCTCCCCAGGCGCCCTCACTGCTGCTGCTGCTAGGGTGTGCCCGCTGCCACGTCTCACCTCGAGGTGAGACGTGGCAGCGGGCACACCCTACACGATGGCTGACGCACGCTCCCCAGGCGCCCTCACTGCTGCTGCTTGGCTGTGCTCACTGCCACGTCTCACCTCGACTACAATATGGCTGGCGCACGCTCCGCAGGTGCCCTCACTGCTGCTGCTGCTTGGCTGTGCCCGCTGCCATGTCTCACCTCGACTACACGATGGCTGACGCACGCTCCCCAGGCTCCCTCTCTGCTGCTACTTGGCTGTGCCCGCTGCCACGTCTCACCTCGACTACACGATGGCTGACGCATGCTACCCAGGCACGCTCACTGTTGTTGCTTGGCTGTGCCCACTGACACGTCTCACCTCGACTACACGATGGCTGACGCATGCTCCCCAGGCACCCTCACTGCTGCTGCTGCTTGGCTGTGCCCGCTGCCACTTCTCACCTCGACTACACGATGGCTGCCGCACGCTCCCCAGGCACCCTCACTGCTGCTGGTGCTGTTTGGCTGTTCCCGCTGCCACGTCTCACCTGGACTACACGATGGCTGACGCACGCTCCCCAGGCGCCCTCACTGCTGCTGCTGCTTGGCTGTGCCCGCTACCACATCTTGTGATGAGCAGGTTCTTGTTTGAAGGCAGGTCTCTGAGGCAGAGCCTCAGAGGACCGAATCAAAGGACGAAGCCGTTGGTTTTAAAGAGCAAAACAAGACATTTAATATACACGTTAAGATGGAAAGTAGGAGAAATTAAGGGAAAAGCAGAAGTAATAAATAGAAAGGAGGACACAAGAAAAAAAATCCAAGTTAAACACCACACAGAGTTAGGGCTTGGCATAGGTGATAGCGCGCGTAACACAGTTCCATGTGGAAGGGTGGCGGCAAGGCGACGAAAGAAGGCGGCGTTCGTCTCACCAACGTTTCGGCGTCGCTGAGCGATGGGCAGGAAACCCGAGCGTAGCAGCGCTG
The DNA here is from genome assembly GCF_013339745.2 of Dermacentor silvarum. NCBI lineage: Eukaryota > Metazoa > Arthropoda > Arachnida > Ixodida > Ixodidae > Dermacentor > Dermacentor silvarum. Next base: position 9,760,374 of record NC_051155.1, on the reverse strand, counting down.
GCTTGTAGAAGGCACGCTGGCGGCGTGGCGGCCCGGACAGTTAGTTGGAGGCGGCGTCGTGGCCAGGCAGCTCGGTGCAAACTCAGGCCCGTGGCCCAACTGTTTGCGTTCTGCCTGCGGGCTCACGAGTTCATCGACCTCGGGCAGCCATCCGTGGTCGGGTGGAGTGGCGACGTCTGGGAACTGGCTGGCAGGAGGCCCCGGCCAGGTGAAGTCGTGGAGGCTCGGGTCCGGAACCCGACGGCCTGTCTTCAGCTCCCGGTCCGGTGGTCGTCCTTCGCCCGGCGCCGCTTCTCGAACTCCCCCTTCTCTTCGGTCACTGCCTCGTTTTTCTTCCCTCTGGCCCGTGTGTCCCTTTCGGATTGGTCACTTTCGGGCTCCGTGGGCATCGGTCATTGGCCCCCGTGAGCGCCGTGGTTCTTTCCAATTGGATGGCGCTTCGTTTGTTTCTTTGTTTCTTTGTGCCGCGTGTTCACGCGCCGGACGGTCTTCGGCGTCGTCGTTTTCGGCGCGGCGCGGTAGAGCGGCGCGCGCTCTCCTTGTCGTCTGCTTCTTGTTTGAAATGCACGGAACCTTGTCGCACACTACACATATCACAGTCTCCTGCCACCGCACCGTGTCGCGCACTACACATCACATAAGCCCCTTTTTGGGACAAGTTTTTTCACAGGAAAAACTGCCGGTCAGTGCGCGGCACTCTTCACACATATGTTCTAAACACCACACACATCGTTTAACATAACGTTCATTGCGGGTGGTACACCACCTAACCCTGACCAGTTCCATGCACAGTTCATTGGGCAAATCAAACAACATTAACAAGTTGAAAACAATGTTTATGGGCTGTATAAAATGTTTATGGGGCGTGTAAAGTCTGAAACTCACAAAAACTACTTCAAATACAGCACTTATAGTTGAAAACAAAGTTGTCTATTCACAACAATTATGTCTCTGTCCAAGGTCAAAGATCTCAGGATGGCGACCGGCTATTCAATCGGCTTCTTAGGTAATGGCGTCCCAGGTGAGACGAACCGTGCGTCTCTTTTGCATTTGGGACACCCGCCCTGGAACCACTTTAGTCTCGTCCAGGACATCATTAACTCTAGATCCACAACCCTTTAGCTGCATGCATTGAGATCGAAATATCTTAGAGACTGGGTTGGGTGCGTTAGAATGAAGTTCTGATCTATCGGCAGAACCTGTACCCGGCACTTCACCGGAAATGCTTTCTGCTTCTGCTGACAGAGGGGATTGATCTGTTTCCTCATTACACAAGCAGGAATGCACATACGTTATGTTAACATCTAGGAGATCACTCTGTGAGATGACCACATTGTGTTCCCCAGTGGAACCACACTGTGCTGTCTCATTGGAGCTGAGGAGAGGAGCGGATTGCTCCTTGTCAAAAGTGCTTTGCCTCCCAGAGGCTCGAAAGCACATCTCCTCCGCTACGGAACTTTCACGTTCCCTTGTCTCTGCTCTAGGAGTGGCTATGCTTACCCTTTCTCGAGGTAAGCTGTCTGAATGGTCCCCAAACTTCGTGAGGCCACTTGTCACCGCTGAGGGCGATACACAGGAAGAATGTGCGAGCGTCTCATTGCTCACCTCATCCTCCTCGAGGTCACTGTCTATGCGCCCTGTTGCCCAGTGCGTCGGGCTTTTTGGAGGTACCTTTGCCTCTTTATGTGACGTGCTGTTGCTAGCACGGGTGCGCATGCGTGCCTCGATCTCATTTATGGCTGCCTGCTCCTTCTCTAAATCCTCTATGTTTTCACTGCGGCCCATCTTAGGACCAATACTACCCTTTCTGCTGCCCGCCAGACTTTCATTCTCGCTTCCTCGCTGCGCGTCTAACTCTAACGAAAGACCGCGACGGCGTTCGAGGCAGCCACTGGAGAGAGATTTCAAAACGTCGTGTCTGGAGCGCGTGTCAAACGCTCGCTCGATCGAGCTTGCATGAGACTCCAGCTCGCGAATCTCTCTCAGTGCTCGTGCCCTTTCCACCTCCGCTACCTTGATACGAAGCTGCAGCACACGTTGTTCGTGTTCGATTTGCTGCTTTCTCGCTTCGCGTTCTGCAGCCCGCTCTTCTCGCGCTCGCGCCTCCTGCTCGTCGTACCACGCTTTTAACTCCGCCCCTTCAAGCCCCATGCGCTCCGCTAAAGCCAATAACTCTCGTGGGCTAGCCATTGTGTTACGCTCTTAAACTAACAACAACAAAAAAAAAAGAAAAAAAACAAACGGCTTCGTCCTGTCGCGGACGCCAATTTGTGATGAGCAGGTTCTTGTTTGAAGGCAGGTCTCTGAGGCAGAGCCTCAGAGGACCGAATCAAAGGACGAAGCCGTTGGTTTTAAAGAGCAAAACAAGACATTTAATATACACGTTAAGATGGAAAGTAGGAGAAATTAAGGGAAAAGCAGAAGTAATAAATAGAAAGGAGGACACAAGAAAAAAAATCCAAGTTAAACACCACACAGAGTTAGGGCTTGGCATAGGTGATAGCGCGCGTAACACAGTTCCATGTGGAAGGGTGGCGGCAAGGCGACGAAAGAAGGCGGCGTTCGTCTCACCAACGTTTCGGCGTCGCTGAGCGATGGGCAGGAAACCCGAGCGTAGCAGCGCTGGCTTGTAGAAGGCACGCTGGCGGCGTGGCGGCCCGGACAGTTAGTTGGAGGCGGCGTCGTGGCCAGGCAGCTCGGTGCAAACTCAGGCCCGTGGCCCAACTGTTTGCGTTCTGCCTGCGGGCTCACGAGTTCATCGACCTCGGGCAGCCATCCGTGGTCGGGTGGAGTGGCGACGTCTGGGAACTGGCTGGCAGGAGGCCCCGGCCAGGTGAAGTCGTGGAGGCTCGGGTCCGGAACCCGACGGCCTGTCTTCAGCTCCCGGTCCGGTGGTCGTCCTTCGCCCGGCGCCGCTTCTCGAACTCCCCCTTCTCTTCGGTCACTGCCTCGTTTTTCTTCCCTCTGGCCCGTGTGTCCCTTTCGGATTGGTCACTTTCGGGCTCCGTGGGCATCGGTCATTGGCCCCCGTGAGCGCCGTGGTTCTTTCCAATTGGATGGCGCTTCGTTTGTTTCTTTGTTTCTTTGTGCCGCGTGTTCACGCGCCGGACGGTCTTCGGCGTCGTCGTTTTCGGCGCGGCGCGGTAGAGCGGCGCGCGCTCTCCTTGTCGTCTGCTTCTTGTTTGAAATGCACGGAACCTTGTCGCACACTACACATATCACAGTCTCCTGCCACCGCACCGTGTCGCGCACTACACATCACAATCTCACCTCGACTACACGATGGCTGACGCACGATCCCAGTCGCCCTCACTGCTGCTGCTGCTTGGCTGTGCCCGCTGCCACGTCTAACCTCGACTACACGATGGCTGACGCAAGCTCCCCAGGCGCCCTCACTGCTGCTGCTGGGCTGTGCCCGCTGCCACGTCTCACCTCGACTACACGATGGCTGCCGCACGCTCTCCAGGCGCCTTCACTGCTGCTGCTGCTGCTTGGCTGTGCCCGCTGCCACGTCTCACCTCGACTACAGGACGCCTGACGCACGGTCCCCAGGCGCCCTCACGGCTGCTTGGCTGTGCCCGCTGCCACGTCTCACCTCGACTACACGATGGCTGACGCACGCTCCCGAGGCGCCCTCACGGCTGCTTGGCTGTGCCCGCTACCACGTCGCACCTCGACTACACGATGGCTGACGCACGCTCCACAGGCACCCTCACTGCTGCTTGGCTGTGCCCGTTGCCACGTCTCACCTCGACTACACGATGGCTGCCGCACGCTCCCCAGGCGCCTTCACTGCTGCTGCTACTGCTTGGCTGTGGCCGCTGCCACGTCTCACCTCAACTACACGACGGCTGACGCACGCTCCCCAGGCGCCCTCACGGCTGCTTGGCTGTGCTTGCTGCCAGGTCTCACCTTGACTACACGATGGCTGATGCACGCTCCACAGGCACCCTCACTGCTGCTTGGCTGTAGCAGTTGACACGTCTCACTTCGACTGCACGATGGCTGACGCGCCCTCCCCAGGCGCCCTCACTGCTGTTGCTTGGCTGTGCTCACTGCCACTTCTCACCTCGACTACACGATGGCTGCCGCCCGCTCCCCAGGTACCCTCACTGCTGCTGCTGTTTGGGTGTGCCCGCTGCCACGTCTCACCTGGACTACACGATGGCTGACGCACGCTTCCCAGGCGCCCTCACTGCTGCTGCTTGGCGGTGCCCACTGCCACGTCTCACCTCGACTACCCTATGGCTGACGCACGCTCTTCAGGCGCCCTAACTGCTGCGGCTTGGCTGTGCCCGCTGCCATGTCTCACCTCGACTACACGATGGTGGACGCAAGCTCCCCAGGCACCCTCACTGCTGGTGCTGTTTGGCTGTGCCCGCTGCCACGTCTCAACTCGACTACACGATGGCTGACGCACGCTCCACAGGCGCCCTCACTGCTGCTGCTGCTTGGCTTTGCCCGCTGCCACGTCTAACCTCGACTACACGATGGCTGATGCATGCTCCCCAGGCGCCCTCACTGCTGCCGCTGGGATGAGCCCGCTGCCACGTCTCACCTCGACTACACGATGGCTGATGCACGCTCCCCAGGCACCCTCACTGCTGCTGCTGCTTGGTTGTGCCCGCTTCCACTTCTCACCTCGACTACACGATGGCTGCCGCACGCTCCCCAGGTACCCTCACATCTGCTGCTGTTTGGCTGTGCCCGCTGCCACGTCTCACCTGGACTACACGATGGCTGACGCACGCTTCCCAGGCGCCCTCACTGCTGCTGCTTGGCTGTGCTCGCTGCCACGTCTCACCTCGACTACACGATGGCTGCCGCACGCTCCCAAGGCGCCTTGACTGCTGCTGCTGCAGCTTGGCTGTGCCCGCTGCCACGTCTCACCTCGACTACACGACGGCTGACGCACGCTCCCCAGGCGCCCTCACGGCTGCTTGGCTGTGCCCGCTGCCACGTCGCAGCTCGACTACACGATGGCTGACGCACGCTCCACACGAACCCTCACTGCTGCTTGGCTGTGCCCGTTGCCACGTCTCACTTCGACTACACAATGGCTGACGCGCGCTCCCCAGGCGCCCTCACTGCTGCTGCAAGGCTGTGCCCGCTGCGACGTCTCACCTCGACTACGCGATGGCTGCCGCACGCTCCCCAGGCGCCTTCACTGCTGCTGCTGCTTGGCTGTGCCGGCTGCCACGTCTCACCTCGACTACACGATTGCTGACGCACGCTCCCCAGGCGCCCTCACGGCTGCTTGGCTGTGCCCGCTGCCACGTCGCACCTCGACTACATGATGGCTGACGCACGCTCCACAGGCACCCTCACTGCTGCTTGGCTGTGCCCGTTGCCACGTCTCACCTTGACTACACGATGGCTGCCGCACGCTCCCCAGGCGCCTTCACTGCTGCTGCTACTGCTTGGCTGTGCCCGCTGCCATGTCTCACCTCGACTACACGATGGTGGACGCAAGCTCCCCAGGCACCCTCACTGCTGGTGCTGTTTGGCTGTGCCCGCTGCCACGTCTCACCTCGACTACACGATGGCTGACGCACGCTCCACAGGCGCCCTCACTGCTGCTGCTGCTTGGCTTTGCCCGCTGCCACGTCTAACCTCGACTACACGATGGCTGATGCATGCTCCCCAGGCGCCCTCACTGCTGCCGCTGGGATGAGCCCGCTGCCACGTCTCACCTCGACTACACGATAGCTGATGCACGCTCCCCAGGCACCCTCACTGCTGCTGCTGCTTGGTTGTGCCCGCTTCCACTTCTCACCTCGACTACACGATGGCTGCCGCACGCTCCCCAGGTACCCTCACAGCTGCTGCTGTTTGGCTGTGCCCGCTGCCATGTCTCACCTGGACTACACGATGGCTGACGCACGCTTCCCAGGCGCCCTCACTGCTGCTGCTTGGCTGTGCTCGCTGCCACGTCTCACCTCGACTACACGATGGCTGCCGCACGCTCGCAAGGCGCCTTGACTGCTGCTGCTGCAGCTTGGCTGTGCCCGCTGCCACGTCTCACCTCGACTACACGATGGCTGATGCACGCTCCACAGGCACCCTCACTGCTGCTTGGCTGTGCCCGTTGCCACGTCTCACTTCGACTACACGATGGCTGACGCGCGCTCCCCAGGCGCCCTCACTTTTGCCGCTTGGTTGTGCCTGCTGCCACTTCTCACCTCGACTACACGATGGCTGCCGCACGCTCCCCAGGCACCCTCACTGCTGCTGCTGTTTGGCTGTGCCCGCTGCCACGTCTCACGTAGACTACACGATGGCTGACGCACGCTTCCCAGGCGCCCTGACTGCTGCTGCTTGGCTGTGCTCGCTGCCACGTCCCACCTCGACTACACGATGGCTGACGCACGCTCCCCAGGCACCCTCACTGTTGCTGCTGCTTGGCTGTGCCTGCTGCCACGTCTCACCTCGACTACACGACGGCTCACGCACGCTCCCGAGGCGCCCTCACTGCTGCTTGGCTGTGCCCGCTGCCACGTCCCACCTCGACTACACGATGGCTGACGCACGCTCCCCAGGCACCCTCACTGTTGCTGCTTGGCTGTGCCTGCTGCCAGGTCTCACCTCGACTACACGATGGCTGATGCACGCTCCACAGGCACCCTCACTGCTGCTTGGCTGTGCCCGTTGCCACGTCTCACTTCGACTACACGATGGCTGACGCGCGCTCCCCAGGTGCCCTCACTGTTGCTGCTTGGCTGTGCCCACTGCCACGCCTCACCTCGACTACACGATGGCTGACGCACGCTCCCCAGGCGCCCTCACTGCGGCTGCTGCTTGGCTGTTCCCGCTGCAACTTCTCACCTCGACTACACGATGGCTGACGCACACTCCCCAGGCGCCCTCACTGTTTCCGCTTGGCTGTGCCCACTGCCACGTCTCACCTCGACTACACGATGGCTGACGCACGCTCCCCAGGCGCCCTCACTGCTGCTGCTGCTAGGGTGTGCCCGCTGCCACGTCTCACCTCGAGGTGAGACGTGGCAGCGGGCACACCCTACACGATGGCTGACGCACACTCCCCAGGCGCCCTCACTGCTGCTGCTTGGCTGTGCTCACTGCCACGTCTCACCTCGACTACAATATGGCTGGCGCACGCTCCGCAGGCGCCCTCACTGCTGCTGCTGCTTGGCTGTGCCCGCTGCCATGTCTCACCTCGACTACACGATGGCTGACGCACGCTCCCCAGGCTCCCTCTCTGCTGCTACTTGGCTGTGCCCGCTGCCACGTCTCACCTCGACTACACGATGGCTGACGCATGCTACCCAGGCACGCTCACTGTTGTTGCTTGGCTGTGCCCACTGACACGTCTCACCTCGACTACACGATGGCTGACGCATGCTCCCCAGGAACCCTCACTGCTGCTGCTGCTTGGCTGTGCCCGCTGCCACTTCTCACCTCGACTACACGATGGCTGCCGCACGCTCCCCAGGCACCCTCACTGCTGCTGGTGCTGTTTGGCTGTTCCCGCTGCCACGTCTCACCTGGACTACACGATGGCTGACGCACGCTCCCCAGGCGCCCTCACTGCTGCTGCTGCTTGGCTGTGCCCGCTACCACATCTCACCTCGACTTCACGATGGCTGACGCACGATCCCAGTCGCCCTCACTGCTGCTGCTGCTTGGCTGTGCCCGCTGCCACGTCTAACCTCGACTACACGATGGCTGGCGCACGCTCCCCAGGCGCCCTCACTACTGGTACTTGGCTGTGCCAGCTGCCACGTCTCACCTCGCCTACACGATGGCTGTCGAAAGCTCCCCAGGCGCCCTCAGTGTTTCTGCTTGGCTGTGCTCGCTGCCACGTCTCACCTCGAATACACGATGGCTGGCGCACGCTCCCCAGGCGCCCTCACTGCTGCTGCTGCTTGGCTGTGCCCGCTGCCACGTCTAACCTCGACTACACGATGGCTGGCGCACGCTCCCCAGGCGCCCTCACTGCTGCTGCTAGGCTGTGCCCGCTGCCACGTCTCACCTCGAATACACGATGGCTGATGCACGCTCCTCAGTAACCCTCAATGTTGCTGCTTGGCTGTGCCCACTGCCACGTCTCACTTCGACTACACGATGGCTGACGCACGCTCCCCAGGCACCCTCACTGCTGCTTTGCTGTGCCCGTTGCCACGTCTCACCTCGACTACACAATGGCTGACGCAAGCTCCCCAGGTGCCCTCACTGCTGCTGCTGGGCTGTGCCCGCTGCCACGTCTCACCTCGACTACACGATGGCTGCCGCACGCTCTCCAGGCGCCTTCACTGCTGCTGCTGCTGCTTGGCTGTGCCCGCTGCCACGTCTCACCTCGACTACAGGACGGCTGACGCACGGTCCCCAGGCGCCCTCACGGCTGCTTGGCTGTGCCCGCTGCCACGTCTCACCTCGACTACACGATGGCTGACGCACGCTCCCGAGGCGCCCTCACGGCTGCTTGGCTGTGCCCGCTACCACGTCGCACCTCGACTACACGATGGCTGACGCACGCTCCACAGGCACCCTCACTGCTGCTTGGCTGTGCCCGTTGCCACGTCTCACCTCGACTACACGATGGCTGCCGCACGCTCCCCAGGCGCCTTCACTGCTGCTGCTACTGCTTGGCTGTGGCCGCTGCCACGTCTCACCTCAACTACACGACGGCTGACGCACGCTCCCCAGGCACCCTCACGGCTGCTTGGCTGTGCTTGCTGCCAGGTCTCACCTTGACTACACGATGGCTGATGCACGCTCCACAGGCACCCTCACTGCTGCTTGGCTGTAGCAGTTGACACGTCTCACTTCGACTGCACGATGGCTGACGCGCCCTCCCCAGGCGCCCTCACTGCTGTTGCTTGGCTGTGCTCACTGCCACTTCTCACCTCGACTACACGATGGCTGCCGCCCGCTCCCCAGGTACCCTCACTGCTGCTGCTGTTTGGGTGTGCCCGCTGCCACGTCTCTCCTGGACTACACGATGGCTGACGCACGCTTCCCAGGCGCCCTCACTGCTGCTGCTTGGCTGTGCCCACTGCCACGTCTCACCTCGACTACCCTATGGCTGACGCACGCTCTTCAGGCGCCCTCACTGCTGCGGCTTGGCTGTGCCCGCTGCCATGTCTCACCTCGACTACACGATGGTGGACGCAAGCTCCCCAGGCACCCTCACTGCTGGTGCTGTTTGGCTGTGCCCGCTGCCACGTCTCAACTCGACTACACGATGGCTGACGCACGCTCCACAGGCGCCCTCACTGCTGCTGCTGCTTGGCTTTGCCCGCTGCCACGTCTAACCTCGACTACACGATGGCTGATGCATGCTCCCCAGGCGCCCTCACTGCTGCCGCTGGGATGAGCCCGCTGCCACGTCTCACCTCGACTACACGATGGCTGATGCACGCTCCCCAGGCACCCTCACTGCTGTTGCTGCTTGGTTGTGCCCGCTTCCACTTCTCACCTCGACTACACGATGGCTGCCGCACGCTCCCCAGGTACCCTCACAGCTGCTGCTGTTTGGCTATGCCCGCTGCCACGTCTCACCTGGACTACACGATGGCTGACGCACGCTTCCCAGGCGCCCTCACTGCTGCTGCTTGGCTGTGCTCGCTGCCACGTCTCACCTCGACTACACGATGGCTGCCGCACGCTCCCAAGGCGCCTTGACTGCTGCTGCTGCAGCTTGGCTGTGCCCGCTGCCACGTCTCACCTCGACTACACGACGGCTGACGCACGCTCCCCAGGCGCCCTCACGGCTGCTTGGCTGTGCCCGCTGCCACGTCGCAGCTCGACTACACGATGGCTGACGCACGCTCCACACGAACCCTCACTGCTGCTTGGCTGTGCCCGTTGCCACGTCTCACTTCGACTACACGATGGCTGACGCGCGCTCCCCAGGCGCCCTCACTGCTGCTGCAAGGCTGTGCCCGCTGCGACGTCTCACCTCGACTACGCGATGGCTGCCGCACGCTCCCCAGGCGCCTTCACTGCTGCTGCTGCTTGGCTGTGCCGGCTGCCACGTCTCACCTCGACTACACGATGGCTGACGCACGCTCCCCAGGCGCCCTCACGGCTGCTTGGCTGTGCCCGCTGCCACGTCGCACCTCGACTACATGATGGCTGACGCACGCTCCACAGGCACCCTCACTGCTGCTTGGCTGTGCCCGTTGCCACGTCTCACCTTGACTACACGATGGCTGCCGCACGCTCCCCAGGCGCCTTCACTGCTGCTGCTACTGCTTGGCTGTGCCCGCTGCCATGTCTCACCTCGACTACACGATGGTGGACGCAAGCTCCCCAGGCACCCTCACTGCTGGTGCTGTTTGGCTGTGCCCGCTGCCACGTCTCACCTCGACTACACGATGGCTGACGCACGCTCCACAGGCGCCCTCACTGCTGCTGCTGCTTGGCTTTGCCCGCTGCCACGTCTAACCTCGACTACACGATGGCTGATGCATGCTCCCCAGGCGCCCTCACTGCTGCCGCTGGGATGAGCCCGCTGCCACGTCTCACCTCGACTACACGATAGCTGATGCACGCTCCCCAGGCACCCTCACTGCTGCTGCTGCTTGGTTGTGCCCGCTTCCACTTCTCACCTCGACTACACGATGGCTGCCGCACGCTCCCCAGGTACCCTCACAGCTGCTGCTGTTTGGCTGTGCCCGCTGCCACGTCTCACCTGGACTACACGATGGCTGACGCACGCTTCCCAGGCGCCCTCACTGCTGCTGCTTGGCTGTGCTCGCTGCCACGTCTCACCTCGACTACACGATGGCTGCCGCACGCTCCCAAGGCGCCTGGACTGCTGCTGCTGCAGCTTGGCTGTGCCCGCTGCCACGTCTCACCTCGACTACACGACGGCTGACGCACGCTCCCCAGGCGCCCTCACGGCTGCTTGGCTGTGCCCGCTGCCACGTCGCAGCTCGACTACACGATGGCTGACGCACGCTCCACACGAACCCTCACTGCTGCTTGGCTGTGCCCATTGCCACGTCTCACTTCGACTACACGATGGCTGACGCGCGCTCGCCAGGCGCCCTCACTGCTGCTGCAAGGCTGTGCCCGCTGTGACGTCTCACCTCGACTACGCGATGGCTGCCGCACGCTCCCCAGGCGCCTTCACTGCTGCTGCTGCTTGGCTGTGCCGGCTGCCACGTCTCACCTCGACTACACGATGGCTGACGCACGCTCCCCAGGCGCCCTCACGGCTGCTTGGCTGTGCCCGCTGCCACGTCGCACCTCGACTACATAATGGCTGACGCACGCTCCACAGGCACCCTCACTGCTGCTTGGCTGTGCCCGTTGCCACGTCTCACCTCGACTACACGATGGCTGCCGCACGCTCCCCAGGCGCCTTCACTGCTGCTGCTACTGCTTGGCTGTGCCCGCTGCCACGTCTCACCTCAACTACACGACGGCTGACGCACGCTCCCCAGGCGCCCTCACGGCTGCTTGGCTGTGCTTGCTGCCAGGTCTCACCTTGACTACACGATGGCTGATGCACGCTCCACAGGCACCCTCACTGCTGCTTGGCTGTGCCCATTGCCACGTCTCACTTCGACTACACGATGGCTGACGCGCCCTCCCCAGGCGCCCTCACTGCTGCTGCTTGGCTGTGCTCACTGCCACTTCTCACCTCGACTACACGATGGCTGCCGCCCGCTCCCCAGGTACCCTCACTGCTGCTGCTGTTTGGGTGTGCCCACTGCCACGTCTCACTTCGACTACACGATGGCTGACGCGCGCTCCCCAGGCGCCCTCACTTTTGCCGCTTGGCTGTGCCCACTGCCATGTCTTACCTCGACTACACAATGGCTGACGCACGCTCCCCAGGCGCCCTCACTGCTGCTGCTGTTGGGCTGTGCCCGCTGCCACGTCTCACCTCGACTACACGATGGCTGACGCACGCTCCTCAGTAACCCTCACTGTTGCTGCTTGGCTGTGCCCACTGCCACGCCTCACCTCGACTACACGATGGCTGACGCACGCTCCCCAGGCGCCCTCACTGCGGCTGCTGCTTGGCTGTTCCCGCTGCAACTTCTCACCTCGACTACACGATGGCTGACGCACGCTCCCCAGGCGCCCTCACTGTTTCCGCTTGGCTGTGCCCACTGCCACGTCTCACCTCGACTACACGATGGCTGACGCACGCTCCACAGGCGCCCTCACTGCTGCTGCTGCTAGGGTGTGCCCGCTGCCACGTCTCACCTCGAGGTGAGACGTGGCAGCGGGCACACCCTACACGATGGCTGACGCACGCTCCCCAGGCGCCCTCACTGCTGCTGCTTGGCTGTGCTCACTGCCACGTCTCACCTCGACTACAATATGGCTGGCGCACGCTCCGCAGGCGCCCTCACTGCTGCTGCTGCTTGGCTGTGCCCGCTGCCATGTCTCACCTCGACTACACGATGGCTGACGCACGCTCCCCAGGCTCCCTCTCTGCTGCTACTTGGCTGTGCCCGCTGCCACGTCTCACCTCGACTACACGATGGCTGACGCATGCTACCCAGGCACGCTCACTGTTGTTGCTTGGCTGTGCCCGCTGACACGTCTCACTTTGACTACACGATGGCTGACGCATGCTCCCCAGGCACCCTCACTGCTGCTGCTGCTTGGCTGTGCCCGCTGCCACTTCTCACCTCGACTACACGATGGCTGCCGCACGCTCCCCAGGCACCCTCACTGCTGCTGGTGCTGTTTGGCTGTTCCCGCTGCCACGTCTCACCTGGACTACACGATGGCTGACGCACGCTCCCCAGGCGCCCTCACTGCTGCTGCTGCTTGGCTGTGCCCGCTACCACATCTCACCTCGACTACACGATGGCTGACGCACGATCCCAGTCGCCCTCACTGCTGCTGCTGCTTGGCTGTGCCCGCTGCCACGTCTAACCTCGACTACACGATGGCTGGCGCACGCTCCCCAGGCGCCCTCACTACTGGTACTTGGCTGTGCCAGCTGCCACGTCTCACCTCGCCTACACGATGGCTGTCGCAAGCTCCCCAGGCGCCCTCAGTGTTTCTGCTTGGCTGTGCTCGCTGCCACGTCTCACCTCGAATACACGATGGCTGGCGCACGCTCCCCAGGCGCCCTCACTGCTGCTGCTGCTTGGCTGTGCCCGCTGCCACGTCTAACCTCGACTACACGATGGCTGGCGCACGCTCCCCAGGCGCCCTCACTGCTGCTGCTAGGCTGTGCCCGCTGCCACGTCTCACCTCGAATACACGATGGCTGATGCACGCTCCTCAGTAACCCTCAATGTTGCTGCTTGGCTGTGCCCACTGCCACGTCTCACTTCGACTACACGATGGCTGACGCACGCTCCCCAGGCACCCTCACTGCTGCTTTGCTGTGCCCGTTGCCACGTCTCACCTCGACTACACAATGGCTGACGCAAGCACCCCAGGTGCCCTCACTGCTGCTGCTGGGCTGTGCCCGCTGCCACGTCTCACCTCGACTACACGATGGCTGCCGCACGCTCTCCAGGCGCCTTCACTGCTGCTGCTGCTGCTTGGCTGTGCCCGCTGCCACGTCTCACCTCGACTACAGGACGGCTGACGCACGGTCCCCAGGCGCCCTCACGGCTGCTTGGCTGTGCCCGCTGCCACGTCTCACCTCGACTACACGATGGCTGACGCACGCTCCCGAGGCGCCCTCACGGCTGCTTGGCTGTGCCCGCTACCACGTCGCACCTCGACTACACGATGGCTGACGCACGCTCCACAGGCACCCTCACTGCTGCTTGGCTGTGCCCGTTGCCACGTCTCACCTCGACTACACGATGGCTGCCGCACGCTCCCCAGGCGCCTTCACTGCTGCTGCTACTGCTTGGCTGTGGCCGCTGCCACGTCTCACCTCAACTACACGACGGCTGACGCACGCTCCCCAGGCGCCCTCACGGCTGCTTGGCTGTGCTTGCTGCCAGGTCTCACCTTGACTACACGATGGCTGATGCACGCTCCACAGGCACCCTCACTGCTGCTTGGCTGTGCCCGTTGCCACGTCTCACTTCGACTACACGATGGCTGACGCGCCCTCCCCAGGCGCCCTCACTGCTGCTGCTTGGCTGTGCTCACTGCCACTTCTCACCTCGACTACACGATGGCTGCCGCCCGCTCCCCAGGTACCCTCACTGCTGCTGCTGTTTGGGTGTGCCCGCTGCCACGTCTCACCTGGACTACACGATGGCTGACGCATGCTTCCCAGGCGCCCTCACTGCTGCTGCTTGGCTGTGCCCACTGCCACGTCTCACCTCGACTACACTATGGCTGACGCACGCTCTTCAGGCGCCCTAACTGCTGTGGCTTGGCTGTGCCCGCTGCCATGTCTCACCTCGACTACACGATGGTGGACGCAAGCTCCCAAGGCACCCTCACTGCTGGTGCTGTTTGGCTGTGCCCGCTGCCACGTCTCACCTCGACTACACGATGGCTGACGCACGCTCCACAGGCGCCCTCACTGCTGCTGCTGCTTGGCTTTGCCCGCTGCCACGTCTAACCTCGACTACACGATGGCTGATGCATGCTCCCCAGGCGCCCTCACTGCTGCCGCTGGGATGAGCCCGCTGCCACGTCTCACCTCGACTACACGATGGCTGATGCACGCTCCCCAGGCACCCTCACTGCTGCTGCTGCTTGGTTGTGCCCGCTTCCACTTCTCATCTCGACTACACGATGGCTGCCGCACGCTCCCCAGGTACCCTCACAGCTGCTGCTGTTTGGCTGTGCCCGCTGCCACGTCTCACCTGGACTACACGATGGCTGACGCACGCTCCCAAGGCGCCTTGACTGCTGCTGCTGCAGCTTGGCTGTGCCCGCTGCCACGTCTCACCTCGACTACACGACGGCTGACGCACGCTCCCCAGGCGCCCTCACGGCTGCTTGGCTGTGCCCGCTGCCACGTCGCAGCTCGACTACACGATGGCTGACGCACGCTCCACACGAACCCTCACTGCTGCTTGGCTGTGCCCGTTGCCACGTCTCACTTCGACTACACGATGGCTGACGCGCGCTCCCCAGGCGCCCTCACTGCTGCTGCAAGGCTGTGCCCGCTGCGACGTCTCACCTCGACTACGCGATGGCTGCCGCACGCTCCCCAGGCGCCTTCACTGCTGCTGCTGCTTGGCTGTGCCGGCTGCCACGTCTCACCTCGACTACACGATGGCTGACGCACGCTCCCCAGGCGCCCTCACGGCTGCTTGGCTGTGCCCGCTGCCACGTCGCACCTCGACTACATGATGGCTGACGCACGCTCCACAGGCACCCTCACTGCTGCTTGGCTGTGCCCGTTGCCACGTCTCACCTCGACTACACGATGGCTGCCGCACGCTCCCCAGGCGCCTTCACTGCTGCTGCTACTGCTTGGCTGTGCCCGCTGCCACGTCTCACCTCAACTACACGACGGCTGACGCACGCTCCCCAGGCGCCCTCACGGCTGCTTGGCTGTGCTTGCTGCCAGGTCTCACCTTGACTACACGATGGCTGATGCACGCTCCACAGGCACCCTCACTGCTGCTTGGCTGTGCCCGTTGCCACGTCTCAGTTCGACTACACGATGGCTGACGCGCCCTCCCCAGGCGCCCTCACTGCTGCTGCTGTTTGGGTGTGCCCGCTGCCACGTCTCAACTGGACTACACGATGGCTGACGCACGCTTCCCAGGCGCCCTCACTGCTGCTGCTTGGCTGTGCCCACTGCCACGTCTCACCTCGACTACACTATGGCTGACGCACGCTCTTCAGGCGCCCTAACTGCTGCGGCTTGGCTGTGCCCGCTGCCATGTCTCACCTCGACTACACGATGGTGGACGCAAGCTCCCCAGGCACCCTCACTGCTGGTGCAAGGCTGTGCCCGCTGCGACGTCTCACCTCGACTACGCGATGGCTGCCGCACGCTCCCCAGGCGCCTTCACTGCTGCTGCTGCTTGGCTGTGCCGGCTGCCACGTCTCACCTCGACTACACGATGGCTGACGCACGCTCCCCAGGCGCCCTCACGGCTGCTTGGCTTTGCCCGCTGCCACGTCTAACCTCGACTACACGATGGCTGATGCATGCTCCCCAGGCGCCCTCACTGCTGCCGCTGGGATGAGCCCGCTGCCACGTCTCACCTCGACTACACGATGGCTGATGCACGCTCCCCAGGCACCCTCACTGCTGCTGCTGCTTGGTTGTGCCCGCTTCCACTTCTCACCTCGACTACACGATGGCTGCCGCACGTTCCCCAGGTACCCTCACAGCTGCTGCTGTTTGGCAGTGCCCGCTGCCACGTCTCACCTGGACTACACGATGGCTGACGCACGCTTCCCAGGCGCCCTCACTGCTGCTGCTTGGCTGTGCTCGCTGCCACGTCTCACCTCGACTACACGATGGCTGCCGCACGCTCCCAAGGCGCCTTGACTGCTGCTGCTGCAGCTTGGCTGTGCCCGCTGCCATGTCTCACCTCGACTACACGACGGCTGACGCACGCTCCCCAGGCGACCTCACGGCTGCTTGGCTGTGCCCGCTGCCACGTCGCAGCTCGACTACACGATGGCTGACGCACGCTCCACACGAACCCTCACTGCTGCTTGGCTGTGCCCGTTGCCACGTCTCACTTCGACTACACGATGGCTGACGCGCGCTCCCCAGGCGCCCTCACTGCTGCTGCAAGGCTGTGCCCGCTGCGACGTCTCACCTCGACTACGCGATGGCTGCCGCACGCTCCCCAGGCGCCTTCACTGCTGCTGCTGCTTGGCTGTGCCGGCTGCCACGTCTCACCTCGACTACACGATGGCTGACGCACGCTCCCCAGGCGCCCTCACGGCTGCTTGGCTGTGCCCGCTGCCACGTCGCACCTCGACTACATGATGGCTGACGCACGCTCCACAGGCACCCTCACTGCTGCTTGGCTGTGCCCGTTGCCACGTCTCACCTCGACTACACGATGGCTAGCGCACGCTCCCCAGGCACCTTCACTGCTGCTGCTGCTGCTTGGCTGTGCCCGCTGCCACGTCTCACCTCGCCTACACGACGGCTGACGCACGCTCCCCAGGCGCCCTCACGGCTGCTTGGCTGTGCTTGCTGCCAGGTCTCACCTCGACTACACGATGGCTGATGCACGCTCCTCAGGCACCCTCACTAATGCTTGGCTGTGCCCGTTGCCACGTCTCACTTCGACTACACGATGGCTGACGCGCCCTCCCCAGGCGCCCTCACTGCTGCTGCTAGGCTGTGCCCGCTGCCACGTCTCACCTCGACTACGCGATGGCTGACGCACGCTCCCCAGGCACCCTCACTGCTGCTTGGCTGTGCCCGTTGCCACGTCTCACCTCGACTACACAATGGCTGACGCACGCTCCCCAGGCGCCCTCACTGCTGCTGCTGGGCTGTGCCCGCTGCCACGTCTCACCTCGACTACACGATGGCTGACGCATGCTCCTTAGGCTATCTCACTGCTGCAGCTTGGCTGTGCC